>NC_084697.1:5000-202787 GCF_028389875.1 Rhea pennata | reverse complement strand
GGGGATCGGGGGTGCATCGGGGTGCAATGGAGGGGATCCAGGGCACTTAGGGTGCTTCGGGCGCGCCGGGGTACAGCGGGGCTGGGGGCGGCGGGTGCACATTAGGGTGCTCTGGGGCGCTCCGGGGGGGGGGGTCTCCGGGCTGCATTGGAGGGCTCCGTGGCAGCTCCATGGTGGCTCCGTGGGTCCCTGTGGGTCCCCGTGGTGGCTCCGTGGGTCCCTGTGGGTCCCTGTGGTGGCTCCGTGGGTCCCCGTGGGTCCCCGTGGGTGGCTCTGTGGGTCCCTGTGGGTCCCAGCGTGGCTCCGCGGTGGCTCCGCGGTGGCTCCGTGGGTCCCCATGGGTCCCGGTGTGGCTCCGCAGTGGCTCCGAGGGTCCCTGTGGGTCCCCGTGGTGGCTCCGTGGGTCCCCGTGGGTCCTGGCGTGGCTCCGTGGTGGCTCCGCGGTGGCTCCATGGTTTCCCGCGGTGGCTCCGTGGGTCCCTGTGGGTCCCCGTGGTGGCTCCGCGGTGGCTCCGTGGGTCCCCATGGGTCCCGGCGTGGCTCCGTGGGTCCCGTGGGTCCCTCGGTGGCTCCGTGGGTCCCTGTGGTGGCTCCGTAGGTCCCCGTGGGTCCCGGCGTGGCTCTGTGGGTCCCCATGGGTCCCCATGGTGGCTCTGTGGGTCCCCGTGGTGGCTCGTGGGTCCCTGAGGTGGCTCCGTGGGTCCCCGTGGGTCCCGGCGAGGCTCCGTGGGTCCCGGCGTGGCTCCGTGGGTCCCCGCGGTGGCTCCGTGGGTCCCCGTGGGTCTGGCGTGGCTCTGCGGTGGCTCCATGGTTTCCCGCGGTGGCTCCGTGGGTCCCTGTGGGTCCCCGTGGTGGCTTCGCGGTGGCTCCGTGGGTCCCCGTGGGTCCCGGCGAGGCTCCGTGGGTCCCCGCGGTGGCTCCGTGGGTCCCCGTGGGTCCCGGCGAGGCTCCGTGGGTCCCGCGCCCCCGGCTGACGGCTCCCCGCGCAGACGACGCCTTCCCGTACGAGGCGGCGCTGGGCGCGCGGCTCGCGGGGCTCCGGCGCTCGCACACGTACCGCGTGTTCACGGCGCTGGGGCGCGCGCCGCCGCCCCCCCGCTGGCCGCCGCCCCCCCCCGCCGCCGCCCCGTCCAGGTCTGGTGCTCCAACGACTACCTGGGCATGAGCCGGCACCCGGCCGTGCTGCGGGCCGCCAGGTCAGCGCCCCCCCCCGGGACCCCCCCACTGCACCCCCCCACGGCACCCCTCGGGGGACCCCCCCCCACGGCAGCCCCCCGGGAGACCCCCCCCAATCCCCCACCCCCCGCCGGCACCCGGCCGTGCTGCGGGCCGCCAGGTCAGCGCCCCCCCCGGGACCCCCCCCACTGCACCCCCCCACGGCACCCCCCTGGGGGACCCCCCCCCACGGCACCCCCCCGGAGCCCCCCCCCCCCAATCCCCCACCCCCCGCCGGCACCCGGCCGTGCTGTGTGCCGCCAGGTCAGCGCCCCCCCCCGGGACCCCCCCCACTGCACCCCCCCACGGCACCCCCTCGGGGGACCCCCCCCACGGCACCCCCCCGGGAGACCCCCCCCCAATCCCCACCCCCCGCCGGCACCCGGCCGTGCTGCGGGCCGCCAGGTCAGCGCCCCCCCCGGGACCCCCCCACTGCACCCCCCAGGGAGACTCCCCCAACCCCCCCCGGGCACCCCAAGGACCCCGATCCCCCCCCCCATTGGCATCTCCGATTCCCCCCCAGGCACCCCGAGGACCCCCATCCCCCCCCCCGGGTACCCCATCTCTGCCCCCCCCGGGTACCCCATCTCCGCCCCATCCCCCTGAGCCCCCCCCGGGTACCCCATCTCCGCCCCCATCCCCCCATTCCCCCCCCCGAGTACCCCATCTCCGCCCCCACCCCCCCGAGCCCCCCCCGGGCACCCCATCTCTGCCCCCCCCCCGAGTACCCCATCTCCACCCCCATCCCCCTGAGCCCCCCCCGGGTACCCCATCTCCGCCCCCCCGGGTACCCCATTTCCCCCCCCCGGGTCTCCCCTTCCCCCCCCCGGGCACCCCGTCTCCGCCCCCCCCGAGCCCCCCCCCCGGGTACCCCATTTCCCCCCCCGAGTACCCCATCTCCACCCCCATCCCCCTGAGCCCCCCCCGGGCACCCCATTCCCCCCCCCCCGGGTACCCCATCACCGCCCCCCCGGGCACCCCATGTCCGCCCCCACCCCCCCGAGCCCCCCCCGGCACCCCATCTCCGCCCCCAGGTACCCCATTTCCCCCCCCCCGGGCACCCCATCTCCGCCCCCCCGGGTCCCCCCTTCCCCCCCCCCCGGGCACCCCATGTCCGCCCCCCCCCGAGCCCCCCGCCCCCCGCGCCGTGGGGCGGCGGTGACGGCGGGGGGGCGCAGGGCGGCGCTGGGGGCGCACGGCCTGGGCGCGGGCGGCACCCGCAACATCGCCGGGACGTCGCCGCTGCACGGCGCGCTGGAGGCGGCGCTGGCGCGGCTGCACCGGCAGCCCCGCGCCCTGCTCTTCTCCTCCTGCTTCGCCGCCAACGACACGGCGCTGGCCACGCTCGGCCGCCTGCTCCGGGTACGGGCGGGCGGGCGGACGGACGGGCGGGCGGGCGGATGGACGGACAGACGGGCGGGCGGGCGGGCGGGCGGACGGACGGGCAGGCGGACAGGCGGACGGCGGGCGGGCGGGCGGACAGACAGACGGGCGGACAGACAGACGGGCGGGCAGGCGGGCGGACGGACGGACGGGCGGGCGGGCGGACGGGCGGACGGACGGACGGGCGGGCGGGCGGACGGGCGGGCGGGCGGACGGGCGGACGGACGGGCGGGCGGGCGGGCGGGTGGACAGACGGACGGGCAGGCGGGCGGACGGGCGGGCGGGGGACAGACAGGCGGGCGGGCGGATGGACGGGCGGGCGGACAGACGGGCGGGCGGGCGGACAGGCGGACGGGCGGGCGGGTGGACAGACGGACGGGCGGGCAGGCGGGCGGGCAGGGGACAGACGGACGGGGGACAGACGGACGGGCGGGCGGACGGGCGGACAGACAGATGGACGGGCGGACGGGCGGGCGGGCAGGGGACAGACGGACGGGCAGGCGGGCGGACAGGGGGGCGGACAGGCAGGTGGACAGGCGGACAGACGGACGGGCAGATGGACAGACAGGTGGGCAGGTGGATGGACAGACGGACGGGCGGGCGGGCGGGGACCGGGGGGGCGGACAGGGGGCAGACGGGCGGGCAGATGGACAGACAGGCGGACAGACAGATGGGCGGGTGGGCGGGCAGGCAGGTGGACAGGCGGACAGACAGGCAGGCAGATGGACAGACGGGCGGGCAGGTGGACGGACAGAGAGACAGGCGGACATGCGCCCCCCCAGGCTGCCAGGTGTTCTCGGACGCGGGGAACCACGCGTCGCTGATCCAGGGCGCGCGGGCGGGTGGATGGACGGGTGGGTGGACGGGCGGGCAGGCAGGTGGACAGATGGACAGACGGGCGGGTGGATGGACGGACGGACAGACACGCCCCCCCCCCCCCAGGCTGCCAGGTGTTCTCGGACGCGGGGAACCACGCGTCGCTGATCCAGGGCGCGCGGGCCAGCGGCGTGCCCAAGCACGTGTACCGGCACAACGACGTGCCGAGTCCCTGCACTCCATGGACGGTGCGCGGACCCCCGCCCCCCGCCGGGCTCCCCCGGGCCCCTCCTGGGCGCCCAAACCCTCCTGGGGACCCTCCTGGGCGCCCCAAACCCTCCTGGGGACCCTCCTGGGAGCCCCAAACCCTCCTGGGAGCCCCAAACCCTCCTGGGGACCCTCCTGGGCGCCCAAACCCTCCTGGGGACCCTCCTGGGAGCCCCAAACCCTCCTGGGCACCCAAACCCTCCTGGGGACCCCTCCTGGGAGCCCCAAACCCTCCTGGGTGCCCCAAACCCTCCTGGGGACCCTCCTGGGAGTCCCCCAAACCCTCCTGGGAGCCCCAAACCCTCCTGGAGCCCCCAAACCCTCCTGGGGACCCTCCTGGGCGCCCAAACCCTCCTGGGGACCCTCCTGGGAGCCCCAAACCCCTCCTGGGCACCCAAACCCTCCTGGGGACCCTCCTGGGAGTCCCCCAAACCCTCCTGGGAGCCCCAAACCCTCCTTGGGACCCTCCTGGGAGCCCCAAACCCTCCTGGGAGCCCCAAACCCTCCTGGGGACCCTCCTGGGAGCCCCAAACCCTCCTGGGTGCCCAACCCTCCTGGGGACCCTCCTGGGAGTCCCCCAAACCCTCCTGGGAGCCCCAAACCCTCCTGGAGCCCAAACCCTCCTGGGGACCCTCCTGGGCGCCCGGACCCTCCTGGGGACCCTCCTGGGAGCCCCAAACCCTCCTGGGCACCCAAACCCTCCTGGGGACCCTCCTGGGAGTCCCCCAAACCCTCCTGGGAGCCCCAAACCCTCCTGGGGACCCTCCTGGGAGCCCCAAACCCTCCTGGGAGCCCCAAACCCTCCTGGGGACCCTCCTGGGGACCCTCAAACCTCCCAGGAGCCCCCAAACCCTCCTGGGGACCCTTCTGGGCACCCTCAAACCTCCTGGGGACCCTGAAACCCCCATGGAGCCCCACCAGACCCCTGGGTATCGCTCCGTAGCCCGCTGTTATTGCCCCATATTGCCCCACACCCCCCCGCCATGTCCCCCCACCTTGCCCCATAGTCCCCCATCTCACCCTGTATGCCATCTTGCTCCACCCCCCATCCCCCCACCCGCCCCTCCTGCCCCATATCCCCCCACATCCCCCCACCCCCCACATCCCCCCACCCCCTGCCCTGCCCCACATCCCCCCACCTGCCCTCCTGCCCCATATCCCCCCCACATCCCCCCCCCCCACATCCCCCCACCCCCTGCCCTGCCCCACATCCCCCCCCCACATCCCCCCACCCCCGCCCTGCCCCCCACCCCCCACGTCCCCCCACCCCCTGACGTGCCTGGCCGGGCGCAGGCTCCATCGCGCCGCTGGAGCAGCTCTGCGACGTGGCGCACGCCCACGGGGCGCTCACCTTCGTGGACGAGGTCCACGCCGTGGGGCTCTACGGGCCCCGCGGCGCCGGCATCGCCGAGCGTGACGGCGTCGCCCACAAGATCGACATCGTCTCCGGCACCCTCGGTGAGCCCCCCGGGACCCCCCCCCAGGACCCCCCCCAATGGTCTCCCTGTGGGACCCCCTAGGAACCCCCCCTGGGACCCCCCCAGGGAACCCTCAGGAACCCCCCGTGGACCCCTAGGAACCCCCCCCGGGACCCCCCCCAGGGACCCCCATGGTCCCCCCGTGGGACCCCCAGGAGCCCCCCATGCAGCTCCAGGAACCTGCCATGGGACCACCAGGAGCCCAGGGACCCCCTCTCAGGGGACCCCCACCATAGGATCCCACTGGGACCCCCCCATGAGACCCCCTGGGACCGCCCTGCACCCCCAGGACCCTTTCTGGGACCCCTTGGGACCCCCCATGGACCCTTTCCCAGAGCAGGCAGCTCTGAGGGGCCCTGGGACCCCCCCAGAGAAGGCCATGGGGAGTCTATAGGGCTATGGGGGGGTCTATGGGGCTGTGGGAGGCCCAGGGAAGTCTTGGGGGGGGGACACTGGGGCTGTGGAGGGTCAGTAGGGCCCTCGGGGGGTCTGTAGGACCCCCAGGGAAGGCCTGGAGGGGATCTCTGGGGCTGGGGGGGGCGGGGGCTTCCCTGGCTCGCTCTGTGCCTTCCAAGGAAGGAGATGGGGGGTCTGTGGGGCCCTGGGACCCCCCAGGAAGTCTGCAGGGGGGGTCTGTGGGGCCAGGGGGGGTCTGTGGGGGCCGTGGGACCCCCAGGGAAGTCTGCGGGGGGGGTCTGTGGGGCCAGGGGGGGTCTGTGGGGCCCTGGGACCCCCAGGGAAGTCTGCAGGGGGGGTCTGTGGGGCCAGGGGGGGTCTGTGGGGGCCGTGGGACCCCCAGGGAAGTCTGCGGGGGGGGTCTGTGGGGCCAGGGGGGGTCTGTGGGGCCGTGGGACCCCCAGGGAAGTCTGTGGGGGGGGTCTGTGGGGCCGGGGGGGTCTGTGGGGCCGTGGGACCCCCAGGGAAGTCTGTGGGGGGGGGTCTGTGGGGCTGGGGGGTGTCTGTGGGGCCCTGGGACCCCCAGGGAAGTCTGGGGGGGGGTCTCTGAGGCCAGGGGGCTCTGTGGGCCCTGGGACCCCCAGGGAAGTCTGGGGGGGGTCTCTGAGGCCAGGGGGCTCTGTGGGGCCTGGGACCCCCAGGGAAGTCTGTGGGGGAGGTGTCTGTGGGGCCAGGGGGGGTCTGTGGGGCCCTGAGACCCCTAGGGAAGTCTGGGGGGGGTGTGGGGCCGGGGGGGGGGTCTGTGGGGCCCTGGGGTCTGGGGGGCCGGGGGGTCTGGGGGGCCCTGGGACCCCTAGGGAAGTCCGGGGGGGGTGGGGCCAGGGGGGGTCTGTGGGGCCCTGGGGACCCCTAGGGAAGTCCAAGGGGGGGGTCTGGGGGGCCGGGGGGTCTGGGGGGCCCTGGGACCCCTAAGGAAGTCCAAGGGGGGGTCTGCAGGGCTGGGGGGGGGGGTCTGTGGGGGTCCCGTGGGGCCGCGGGGCCGCCCTGACCCCCCCCGTGCCCCCCCAGGGAAGGCGGTGGGCGCCGTGGGGGGCTACATCGCGGGGCCGGCGGTGCTGGTGGACGCCGTGCGCTCGCTGGGGCCCCGGCTTCATCTTCACGACGGCGCTGCCGCCGGCGGTGGCGGCCGGGGCGCTGGCGGCGCTGCGGGTGCTGGGGGGCGCCGAGGGGGGGGCGCTGCGCCGGGCCCACCAGCGCCACGCCAAGCACCTGCGGCTGCTGCTGCGCGACCGCGGGCTGCCAGCCCTGCCCTGCCCCAGCCACATCGTGCCGCTGCTGGTGAGCGCCCGGACGCCTGGGCCCCGTGGGGGGGGCGGGGGGGGTGGGGGGGGGCGCCCGGACGCCTGGGCCCTCGGGGGGGTTGGGGGGCTGCCGGCCCTGCCCTTGCCCCAGCCACATCGTGCCGCTGCTGGTGAGCGCCCGGACGCCTGGGCCCCGTGGGGGGGGCGGGGGCGCCCGGACGCCTGGGCCCCCTGGGGGGGTGTGGGGGGGTGGGGGGGCACCTGGACGCCTGGGCCCCCGGGGGGGTTGGGGGGGTGGGGGGGCACCCGGACGCCTGGGGCCCCTGGGGGTCCTGGGAGGTCTTGGGGGGGCCCTGCCTGGCCCCAGGGTCTCGGGGGTGTCGGGGCCCATCCAGAGCGTGGGGATCTCGGGGTGCTGTTGGGGGGGATCCCGGTGTTGGGGGGGGTCCCGCCCCCCCGGACGCCGGGGCCCGCCACCTCTCGGGGTGGGGGGGTGTGGGGGGGGGTCCCGTCCCCACCCTGCCCGGACGCCGGGGCCCGCCGCCTCTCGGGGTGGAGGGGGTGGGGGGGGGGGTCCCTTCCCGCCCGGACGCCGGGGCCCGCCGCCTCTCGGGCCGGGGGGCCCCCGGTGCCGCCGGGCGGCGGTGACGCGGGCGCGCCGGCGCAGGTGGGCGACGCGGCGCTCAACAGCCGGCTGAGCCGGGCGCTGCTGGAGCAGCACGGCCTCTACGTCCAGGCCATCAACTACCCGACGGTGCCGCGCGGGCAGGAGCTGCTGCGCCTCGCGCCCACCCCCCCACCACACGCCCGCCATGATGGAGAACCTGGCCGGTGCGCGGGGGGGGCAGGGGGTAACGGGGAACCGGGGGGCATTGGGGCGGTGGGGGAGACTGGGGGGACTGGGGGGGTAACGGGGACCGGGGGCATCGGGGCGGTGGGGGGCAACGGGGGGCTGGGAGGACTGGGGGGTAACGGGGGACCGGGGGCATCGGGGCGGTGGGGGGGCACGGGGGCTGGGGGAGACTGGGGGGGACTGGGGGGGTAACGGGGGGACCGGGGGCATCGGGGCGGTGGGGGGGCCACGGGGGGCTGGGGGAGACTGGGGGGGACTGGGGGGGTAACGGGGGACCAGGGCAATCGGGGCGGTGGGGGGTCACGGGGGGGCTGGGGGGCACCGGGGTGGTGGGGGGCACGGGGGCATGGGGGGGACTGGGGGGCACTGGGGGCCAGGGGAACTGGGGGCACTGGGGGCACAGGGAACTGGGGGGTACTGGGGACACTGGGGGCACTGGGGCCAGAGGAACTGGGGCACTGGGTGGGGGGCTGGGGACATGGAAACTGGGGGTGCTGGGGGGCTCTGGGGCCCGGGGGGGGCACTGGGGGGGCTCTGGGGCGGCACCGTTGGGGCCCGTGGCTGACGCGGCCCCACAGTGCGGCTCTCCGAGTGCTGGGGGCTCTGGGGCCCGGGGGGGGGGCACTCTGGGGGGGCTCTGGGCGGCGCCGTGGGGCCCGTGGCTGACGCGGCCCCACAGCGCGGCTCTCCGAGTGCTGGGGGGCTCTGGGGGCACGGGGAGGGGGGCACTGGGGGGGCTCTGGGGCGGCGCCGTGGGGCCCCGTGGCTGACGCGGCCCCACAGCGCGGCTCTCCGAGTGCTGGGGGGGCTCTGGGGCTGCCCCGCGAGGCCCCCCCGGGCCCGGCCTGCGCCGCCTGCCAGCGCCCGCTGCACTTCGCCCTCATGAGCCAGTGGGAGCAGGAGCTGTTCGCCGGGCTGGGGCCGCGCTACGTCACCGCGCGCGCCTGAGCCCCCCGGGCGCCGGGGCCCCCGGACGCCTGGGCCCCCCCGGACGCCTGGGCCCCCCGGACGCCGGGGCCCCCCCCCCACCGCCGCCCCCAGGCGCTCAATAAAGCTCTCGGCCGCCGCCGCCGCCTCGTGTCTCTCTCTCTCTCTCTGGGGACCCGGCGTCCCCCGTCTCCCCCCCCCCCCCCGAAGCGTGTGCCGGGCCCCCGGACGCCTGGGCCCCCCGGACGCCTGGGCCCCCCGCGGTGGGGGGAGGGGCTGGGGCAGTAGCCGGATGCTGGGGGAACCGGGGGGGGGGCGGCGCCTTCCGTCCGCTCTCGTCACTGCATCCCCCCACTTTGCCCCCGATCTTCGCCCTTTGCCCCCTGCCCTTTGCCTCTGACCCCTGCCCTTTGCCCTCGACCCCTGCCTTCCCCGCCCCTCCCCCCCCCCCCGCTCCGTCTGCCGCCCGTTGACACGGAGACGGGACACCGCCCCACCCCCTCCACGCCCCGCCCCCGGCACCGCCCCATGCAAATGAGCCCCCGGCGCGGCAATCCGCCGGCGCGGCGGGCGGGGCGCCGCATGCAAATCGCTGCCGCCCCCGCCCTCCGGCCGCTGGCGGGGCGGGGGGGAGCGGCGGCGGCGGGAGCCTATCAGCGCCCGCGCGGGGCGGGGCGGTGGCGGCCGGCGTCGCGCGGGGGGGCGGTCTCGCGAGAGCGGCCGCGGGGCGGGGCCGGGCTTGGCGCGCGCGGCCGCGGCGGCCCCCGTGTCCGCCCGCGGCTGCCGTAGGCGCCGCGTCTCCCGCCCTCCGGGCTCCCGTCGCGGCCCGGTCCCGCCGCCGCCGCCGCCGCCGCCGCCATGGGCTTCCTCAAGCTCATCGAGATCGAGAACTTCAAGTCCTACAAGGGCGGCAGATCATCGGGCCCTTCCGCCGCTTCACCGCCATCATCGGCCCCAACGGCTCCGGTGAGACCCCGCCGCGGCCGCCACCTTCCCGGCTCCCCTGCGGCCCCCCCGCCATCCCGTGATGCTTTGCGCGCGTTCCCGTCACCGCCTGCGTCCCAGGGTGCTTTGCCGCGGGGCCAGGCCCGTCCCGCGATGCACCGCCTGGCTGCCCCCCCGCTATCCCACAATGCACCTGCGGCCTCACCCTCTCACCTCGCCTGTCCCATGATGCTTTGCAGGGCCTCTGCTGTCCCATAATGCACTGTGGGCCCCTTTGGTATCGCATGATGCATTGCAGGGTCCCCTCAGCCATCCATGATGCACTGCGGGGCCCGTTGGGTGTCCATGATGCACTGCGGGGCCGTTGGGTGTCCCATGATGCACCAGCGGCCTTGCCCTCCCTCTCCACTCGGCCATCCCACGATGCCCTGTGGGGCCCCTTCGGCCTTCCACGATGCATTGCGGGGCCCTTTGGGTGTCCCAGCGTGCACCGTGGGCTCCCTCAGCTCGCCCATGATGTACTGTGGGGCCCGCTGGGTATCCCACAATGCACTGCAGGGCCCCCTCGGCCATCCCAGGATGTGCTGCAGGCCCCCTCAGCATCCCATGATGCACCACGAGCCTCTTTGGCCATCCCACGATGCCCTGCGGGCCCTTTTGGCTATCCCACAATGCACTGCACACCCCTCCGGCCCTCCCAGGGTGCCCTGCGGGCGCCTCCGGCCATCCCACAACGCTCCCTGCTCTTCCTCGTCCCGCGGCGCCGTGCGGCCGCGCCGCTCCCTCCCCTCCCCTGCCCCCGCAGGCAAGTCGAACCTGATGGACGCCATCAGCTTCGTGCTGGGCGAGAAGACGAGCAACCTGCGGGTGAAGACGCTGCGCGACCTCATCCACGGGGCGCCCGTGGGCAAGCCGGCCGCCAGCCGGGCCTTCGTCAGCATGGTGTACTCGGAGGAGGGCGCCGAGGACCGCACCTTCGCCCGCGTCATCGTGGGTGCGCGGGGGCGCCGGGGGGCGGTGGTGGCCGCGGCGGCGGCGGCCAGGCCGCCCTCACCCGCCGCCCGCTGCAGGCAGCTCCTCCGAGTACAAGATCAACAACCGCGTGGTGCAGCTGAGCGAGTACAGCGAGGAGCTGGAGAAGCTGGGCATCCTCATCAAGGCCAGGAACTTCCTGGTCTTCCAGGTGGGCGCCGGGGCCCCCGCGGGGACGCGCAGGCGCTGCCGGCGCGGGCGCCCCGGCGCTGAGGCCTCGCCGCTGCCGCAGGGCGCCGTGGAGTCCATCGCCATGAAGAACCCCAAGGAGCGCACGGCGCTCTTCGAGGAGATCAGCCGCTCGGGGGAGCTGGCGCAGGAGTACGACAAGCGCAAGAAGGAGATGGTGAAGGCGGAGGAGGACACGCAGTTCAACTACCACCGCAAGAAGAACATCGCCGCCGAGCGCAAGGAGGCCAAGCAGGAGAAGGAGGAGGTGGGGCAGCGGGCGCAGGGGCCCGGCGCGGCGGTGGCGTGCGCCGACGGGCCCCCCCACGGCCGTTTCTCCCTCCCGGCAGGCGGACCGCTACCAGCGGCTGAAGGACGAGGTGGTGCGGGCCCAGGTGCAGCTGCAGCTCTTCAAGCTGTACCACAACGAGGCCGAGATCGAGAAGCTCAACAAGGAGCTGGGGCTGAAGAACCGGGAGATCGACAAGGACAAGAAGCGCATGGACCGGGTGGAGGACGAGCTCAAGGACCGCAAGAAGGAGCTGGGCAAGATGATGCGGGAGCAGCAGCAGATCGAGAAGGAGATCAAGTAGGCGCCGGGGCCGGGAGGCGGCCGGGGCGAGGGCGGCTGGGTGCCTGGGGCCGCCTTCAGCCCGCCCTCGCCCCAGGGAGAAGGACTCGGAGCTCAACCAGAAGCGGCCGCAGTACATCAAGGCCAAGGAGAACACGTCGCACAAGATCAAGAAGCTGGAGGCGGCCAAGAAGTCGCTGCAGAACGCCCAGAAGCAGTACAAGAAGCGCAAGGGCGACATGGACGAGCTGGAGAAGGAGATGCTCTCGGTGGAGAAGGCCCGGCAGGAGTTCGAGGAGCGCATGGAGGAGGAGAGCCAGAGCCAGGGCCGCGACCTCACGCTGGAGGAGAACCAGGTGGGGCCGGCGGCGGCGCCGGGGCCGGGCGGCGGGCGCTGCTGGGGCCGCCGCCGAGCCGCCCGCCGCCGCTGTCCCCCCCCAGGTGAAGAAGTACCACCGGCTGAAGGAGGAGGCCAGCAAGCGGGCCGCCACGCTGGCCCAGGAGCTCGAGAAGTTCAACCGCGACCAGAAGGCCGACCAGGACCGGCTGGACCTGGAGGAGAGGAAGAAGGTGGAGACGGAGGTGAGTCGGGGTGCCCGGACCCCCCGCCGCCCCCCACGGCCGCCCCTCACTGTCCTCTGCCCCAGGCCAAGATCAAGCAGAAGCTGCGGGAGATCGAGGAGAACCAGAAGCGCATCGAGAAGCTGGAGGAGTACATCGCCACCAGCAAGTGAGCGCCCGTCCCCGAGGTCCCCCAGCCCCGAGTCCCCATCTCTGTGCTCCCAGAGTGCTCTTTGAGGTGTCCCCCAATCCTGTGTCCCTGTCTCTATGTCCCCGAGGCGTCCCCCAGCCCCGTGTCCCCGTCCCCGTGCCCCTGGGGCGTCCCCCGAGGCGTCCCCGTGCCCCCGTCCCCGTGCCCCTGGGGCCTCCCCCGAGGCGTCCCCCTCCCCGTGCCCCTGGGGCCTCCGCCGAGGCGTCCCCATCCCCGTGCCCCCGGGGCCTCCCCCGAGGTGTCCCCGTGCCCCCGTCCCCGTGCCCCTGGGGCCTCCCCCGAGGTGTCCCCATGTCCCCGTCCCCGTGCCCCCGGGGCCTCCCCCGAGGCGTCCCCGTGCCCCCGTCCCCGTGCCCCCGGGGCCTCCCCTGAGGCGTCCCCGTGCCCCCGTCCCCGTGCCCCTGGGGCCTCCCCCGAGGCGTCCCCGTGCCCCCGTCCCCGTGCCCCTGGGGCCTCCCCCGAGGTGTCCCCGTGCCCCCGTCCCCGTGCCCCTGGGGCCTCCCCCGAGGTGTCCCCGTGCCCCCGTCCCCGTGCCCCCGGGGCCTCCCCCGAGGTGTCCCCGTGCCCCCGTCCCCGTGCCCCTGGGGCCTCCCCCGAGGTGTCCCCGTGTCCCCGTCCCCGTGCCCCCGGGGCCTCCCCCGAGGTGTCCCCGTGCCCCCGTCCCCGTGCCCCCGGGGCCTCCCCCGAGGTGTCCCCGTGCCCCCGTCCCCGTGCCCCTGGGGCCTCCCCCGAGGCGTCCCCGTGCCCGCGTGCCCGCAGGCAGTCGCTGGAGGAGCAGAAGCGCCTGGAGGGGGAGCTGACGGAGGAGGTGGAGCTGGCCAAGCGGCGCATCGACGAGATCAACAAGGAGCTGAACCAGGTGATGGAGCAGCTCGGGGACGCCCGCATCGACCGCCAGGAGAGCAGCCGCCAGCAGCGCAAGGCCGAGATCATGGACAGCATCAAGCGCCTCTACCCCGGCTCCGTGGTGCGTCCGGGGCCGCCCCACGGCCGCGGGGGGCTGGCGGGGGCTTGTCCCCCTCGTTCGGGAGCTTGGGGGGGGCGGGTGTAACCCGGGGAGGCCTCGCGGTCCCCGAACCGCCCCACGCCTTGGGCTTCCCCAGCCCCTCAGCGTGCCCCCCGGCGCGCCGTGACCGCCCGCTGCCCCCCCAGTACGGGCGCCTCATCGACCTGTGCCAGCCCACGCAGAAGAAGTACCAGATCGCGGTGACCAAGGTGCTGGGCAAGAACATGGACGCCATCATCGTGGACTCGGAGAAGACGGGCCGCGACTGCATCCAGTACATCAAGGAGCAGCGGGGCGAGCCCGAGACCTTCCTGCCCCTCGACTACCTGGAGGTGGGAGCCGGGGGGCGGGGGGGGGGGGACACACACGTGTGGGGCTCACAGGATGTTTGGGGGAGGCGGGGATCCCCCGGGGCTGAGGGTCCTCCCAGGGGTATCAGGGTTTGGGGGGCCCCATTTAACCCCTGGGGGCTCTGGACCGCCCTGGCGGTGTTGGGGTTTGAGGGGCCCAGTTTCAGGGTGCTCCTGGGGGTGTCAGGATTTGGGGGGCTCCCCATTTAACCTGTGGGGGCTCGGGGACCCCCTGGGGTGCCGGGATTCAGGGAGCCCTGTTTAACCCCGTCAGGGCTCAGGGTCCCCCCAGGGGCACTGGGATGTGGGGGGCCCGTTTCAGGGCCCCTCTGGGGTTCCCAGGATTTGGGGGGTCCCATTTAACCCCATCAGGACCCCCCAGGGGATGCTGGGATTCGGGCGGCCCCGTTTCTGGGTCCCCCCAGGGGCACTGGGTTTTGGGGGCCCTGTTTCAGGGTCCCCTTGGGGTTCCCAGGATTTGGGGGGTCCCATTTAACCTCCTCAAGCGCCCTCTGGGGATGCTGGGATTCGGGCAGCCCCGTTTCAGGGTCCCCCCAGGGGCACTGGGTTTGGGGGGCCCCGTTTCAGGCGTGCCCGCCTAAGCCCCGGGGGCGCAGGTGAAGCCCACGGACGAGAAGCTGCGGGAGCTGAAGGGGGCGAAGCTGGTGATCGACGTGATCCGCTACGAGCCGCCGCACATCAAGAAGGCGCTGCAGTACGCCTGCGGCAACGCCCTGGTGTGCGACAACGTGGAGGACGCCCGGCGCATCGCCTTCGGGGGCCACCAGCGCCACAAGGTGGGGGCCGGGCGGGCGCCGGGCCCCCCGGGCGGGCGCCGGGCCCCCCGCGCGGCCCCGGCAGCGCCCGCGCCGCCGCCCCTCACCGCTGCTCCCTGCCCGCAGACCGTGGCGCTGGACGGCACCCTCTTCCAGAAGTCGGGGGTGATCTCGGGGGGCGCCAGCGACCTCAAGGCCAAGGCCCGGCGCTGGGACGAGAAGGCCGTGGACAAGCTCAAGGAGAAGAAGGAGCGGCTGACGGAGGAGCTCAAGGTGGGGCTGCGCCCGCCTCCGCGCCCGGGGCCCCTCGGCCGCAGCGCTCCCACCTGCGCCCGCGCTGCGGCTGATCCCGGTTCCCGGAGCGTCCTCACGACCGCGCGGGATCTTTCTCTGCGTTTTAAAGCATCGCTGCGTATCCCAGAGCTGCGGCCCTGTGGTTCCAGAGCCTGAAAATTAGAGCTTTAAACTGTTTTCCCTTTTTGCAGGTGCTTTAGGGGCCGTACGTGTTCTGAAACCACGCGTTTTGTCTCTGTAAAGACCTTTTTGCCTCTCCCTAGGCGCTCAGGAGCCGTGGAGAGCCCAAAACCGGGCGTTTCTTTTGTCCCAGGCGCCGTAGAGACTTTATAGAGATCCTAAAACTGCATCTATTTGCCTCGTTGGTGGCACGGAGCCTGTGGCGGGGGCCACTGCCCCCGGGCGGCCCCTCACCGCCTGCCCCCTTCGCGCCCCCAGGAGCAGATGAAGGCCAAGCGGAAGGAGGCCGAGCTGCGCCAGGTCCAGTCGCAGGCCCACGGCCTCCAGATGCGCCTCAAGTACTCGCAGAGCGACCTGGAGCAGACCAAGACGCGGCACCTCGCCCTCAACCTCCAGGTACCGCACGCCGGCCCCGCGCGGGGCGCGACGGGGGCTGCCCGGACCCCGCTCTGCCCGCAGCTGGGGAAACCTCCCCTTTTGGGGGGCATTCCGCGGACGCGCTGAGGCGTAACGGGTGCCGAACGGCCTCGCTGCGCGCGTTTCGGGCAACGTACGGTGGCTTCTTGGTGTTGGGGCCGCTGTAATTCTCGCCGGGCGTTTCGTGGGCCCTACGGGCTCCTGCAGGCGCTGTGGGGTTGTAGGGACCTTCGTGGGGCGTGATGGGCTCCGTACGGCCCCGGCGTGTTTGCCCGAGGCGTGGGGGTCCCTGCCGCGTGCTGACCCCCGTCTCCACCCTCTGTCGCAGGAGAAGTCGAAGCTGGAGAGCGAACTGGCCAATTTTGGGCCGCGGATCAATGACATCAAGAGAATCATCCAGGGCCGGGAGCGGGAGATGAAGGACCTCAAGGAGAAGATGAACCAGGTAGGAGCGGTGGGAGTGGGGGGGCTCGGGTCGTCGCTGCGGGGGTCCCTGTGGGGCTGACGGCCGCCCCCCCTCCGGCCGTGCGCCCAGGTGGAGGACGAGGTCTTCGAGGAGTTCTGCCGCGAGATCGGCGTCAGGAACATCCGCGAGTTTGAGGAGGAGAAGGTCAAACGGCAGAACGAGATCGCCAAGAAGAGGTGGGGCAGGCCGGGGCCGGGGGGCAGGCCCTGCCCCCGTGGCGGGGGGCCAGGCCGTGGGGGGCGGGCGGCCCGCGGCCCCGCTGAGGCCGGGGGTCGCGGCAGGCTGGAGTTCGAGAACCAGAAGACGCGGCTGGGGATCCAGCTGGACTTCGAGCGCAACCAGCTGCGGGAGGACCAGGAGAAGGTGCTCATGTGGGAGCAGGGCGTGCGCAAGGACGAGGCCGAGATCGAGAAGCTCAAGAAGGTGGGCGGGGCCTGGGGGCGGGGCCTGCGGGGGTGGGGTCCGTAGGGGGCGGGGCTAACGCCGGCCACGCCCGCAGGAGGAGCAGCGGCACATGAAGATCATCGACGAGACCATGGCGCAGCTGCAGGACCTGAAGAACCAGCACCTGGCCAAGAAGTCGGAGGTGAACGACAAGAACCACGAGATGGACGAGATCCGCAAGAAGCTGGGCGGGGCCAACAAGTGAGGCGGGGCCCGGGGGCGGGGCCTGGCAGCCGGGGGCGGGGCCACACTATGGGGCGGGGCCAAGGCATGAGGGTGGGGCCTCATGCCAATTCTCGCCACCGCGACGCCTCGCCGCCCTTGCGGCGTCCTGCCGTGCGATTGGCTGCGGGGTGGAGGGGGTGTGGCCGGGCTGGGGGCGGGGCCTCGGCCTGACCCCGCCCCTCCGCCGCGGCAGGGAGATGACCCACCTGCAGAAGGAGGTGACGGCCATCGAGACGAAGCTGGAGCAGAAGCGCAGCGACCGCCACAACCTGCTGCAGGCCTGCAAGATGCAGGACATCAAGCTGCCGCTCTCCAAGGGCACCATGGACGACATCAGCCAGGAGGAGGTGGGGCCGGCGCTGCGGGGGGGGGGGGGGCGGGCCGTGGGGCGCCCCGCGCTGACCGTGGGGCCCGGGTGCCCCCGCCGCCCCACGCAGGGGGGCCCGGCCGGGGAGGAGCCGGTGAGCAGCTCGCAGCGCACGTCCAGCCTCTACGCCCGCGAGGCGCTCATCGAGATCGACTACAGCGACCTCCCCGAGGAGCTCAAGGTGCGCCGGCCCTTTAACGCCGGCCCCGCCCCCACGCCAAGCCGCGCCCCGGGTCATTAGCATGGCAGACCCCACCCCTTTCCAAGCCCCGCCCTCTGGGGGTTGAGGTCACAGTGCCCTGAGCCCCGCCCCTTCCCCCAGGCTCCGCCCATGACCCTGGCAGGACCCTGGGCTGGGTGTGCTGAGCTCCGCCCTCCTGTCCAGCCAAAGCCACGCCCTCCCCGAGGCCACGCCCACACGGGGCTCCACCCACCCCCCACCCAGCCAAAGCCACGCCCTCCCTGGGACCACGCCCTGAAAGGCCACACCCCATGAGCTCCACCCACTCCGAGGCCCCGCCCCCAGCTAGAGCCCTGCGTCATCTCTGCAGAGGCCCCGCCCCCCAAGGCCCCGCCCCTGAGGCCCTGCCCCCCAAGGCCCCGCCCCCACCCCTGAGGCCCCGCCCCTGGGCCCCGCCCCACGAGGCCCTGCCCCCGAGGCCCCGCCCCCGGGCCCCGCCCCACGCAGCCCCGCCCCCAGGACGCGCAGGCGGAGGAGGAGATCCGGCAGGAGATGAACCAGCTGCAGCAGCGGCTGACGGAGCAGCAGAGCGTCCTGCAGCGCATCGCCGCCCCCAACATGAAGGCCATGGAGAAGCTGGAGAGCGTCCGCGACAAGTTCCAGGAGACGTCCGACGGTGGGGGGGGACGGGGGGGTGGGGGGACACGGGGGGGGGACACGGGGGGGGGACATGGGGGGGGGACATGGGGAGCGTCCGCGACAAGTTCCAGGAGACGTCCGACGGTGGGGGGGGACGGGGGGGTGGGGGGACACGGGGGGGGGACACGGGGGGGAGGACACGGGGGGGGGGACACGGGGAGCGTCCGCGACAAGTTCCAGGAGACGTCCGACAGTGGGGGGGGGACGGGGGGGTGGGGGGACACGGGGGGGGGACACGGGGGGGAGGGACACGGGGGGGGGGACACGGGGAGCGTCCGCGACAAGTTCCAGGAGACGTCCGACGGTGGGGGGGGACGGGGGGGTGGGGGGACACGGGGGGGGGGGACACGGGGAGCGTCCGCGACAAGGTCCAGGAGACGTCCGACGGTGAGGGGGGGGGACACGGGGGGGGGACGGGGGGACGCGGGGGGACACGGGGAGGGTCTGCGACGCGTTTGGTGGGGGCCGGGGGCTCGGGGCCGAGCAGGGCCTGGGCGAGGGGGCAGGGGGCAGCCCCCCCCCCGGCCCCGCTGAGCCCCCCTGAGCCTCCCCCGAGCCTCCCCCCTGGCCCCACTGAGCCCCCCCCAGCCCCACTGAGCCCCCCAGCCCCGCTGAGCCCCCCGGCCCCGCTGAGCCCCCCCGGCCCGCAGAGTTCGAGGCGGCGCGGAAGCGGGCCAAGAAGGCCAAGCAGGCCTTCGAGCAGATGAAGAAGGAGCGCTTCGACCGCTTCAACGCCTGCTTCGAGTCCGTGGCCACCAACATCGACGAGATCTACAAGGCGCTGTCGCGCAACAGCAGCGCCCAGGTACCGGCCCCCGCGCGCGGCCGCGCACGGGGCCTCGCACGCTCGCACGGGGCCTTGCACGGGGCCTCGCACGCTCGCATGGGGCCTCACACGGGGCCTCGCATGCTCACGTGGGGCCTCGCACGCGGCCTCGCACGCTCACATGCGGCCTCGCACGCTCACACACAGCCTCGCACGGGGCCTTGCACACTCACGTGGGGCCTCGCACGGGGCCTTGCACACTCATATGGGGTCTTGCACGGGGCCTCGCGCCCTCACATGGGGCCTCGCTTGTGCCCTCGCTCGGGGCCCCGTGCACCCCACTCGGCGCAGCCCGGGCCGCTCCACGGGCAGCCCGACGCCCCGCGGACGCTCGCACCCCTTCTGCCGCCCCTTGCCCGCGGGGCCGTGCACCAGGGCGCCCGCGCACGAGGGGCCGGCACCCTGACCCCCACCCCACCCCACCCCGCCCCCCCCCCCCCAGGCCTTCCTGGGCCCCGAGAACCCCGAGGAGCCCTACCTGGACGGCATCAACTACAACTGCGTGGCCCCGGGCAAGCGCTTCCGGCCCATGGACAACCTCTCCGGCGGCGAGAAGACCGTGGCCGCCCTCGCCCTGCTCTTCGCCATCCACAGGTGGGCTCGGACGCCGGGGCCCCCCAGACGCCTGGGCCCCCCGGACGCCTGGGCGCTCCGGGGCGGGGGGGGGGGGGGCTGCCCCGGGCACCCGGGTTCTCACTGCTCCCCCCCCAGCTATAAACCAGCCCCATTCTTCGTCCTGGACGAGATCGACGCGGCGCTGGACAACACCAACATCGGCAAGGTGGGCGCTGGGGGGCGCTTTGGGGGCTCCCTGGGGGCCATTTTGGGCTCCTCATGGGGGGGTTGGGTCTCCCCAGGGGCAGTTTGGGGTCCCTGGGGAAGTTTCAGGTTAATGAGAGAGGAATTTGGGGTCCCAGGGAGGGGTTGGGGGCTCCCTGGGGCAGTCTGGGGATCCTGGGGGGGTTCAGGCCTCTCGTGGGGCAGTTTCCAATCACTAGTGGGGGATTTGGGGTCCCCGAGGGGCTTTGGGAGCTCCCTGGGGGCATTTAGGGGTGCTGGGGGGGATCTGGGATCCCCAGGGGGTTTGAGTTCCCCCAGTGCAGTTTCGGGGTCCCTGGGTGCCGTTTTGAGGTCCTGGGTGGCGGTTCTAAGACCCCCAGGCTGCTCTGGGGTCCCCTGGGTGCCCTTTCGGGGGGCCTAGATGTGATTTTGCGGCCCTCGGGTGCAGTTTTGGGGTCCCCTGGCCGTTTTGGGACCCCTGGCTGCAGTTTTGGCCTTCCTGGGGGTGGTTTCAGGGTCCCTCAATGCAGTTTTGGGGTCTCTGGGTGCAGTTCTGGGGTCACCTGGGAGGTTTGGGGGTCTCTGAGGGTGGGGATGGATTCCCGGGGTGCAGTTGTGGTACCTAGCAGTGTTTTGGGGGTTGTAGGTGCCATTTTGGGGTGCCCGAGGCTGTTTTGAGGTCCTGAGGTGCAGTTTCAGGGTGCCTGGGGCCTTTTGGGGTGCCCCAACACCATTCCGGGGTGCCTGGGGGCATTTTGGGGTGCCCAGATGCTGTTTCAGGGTGCCCGGGTGCTGTTTCAGGGGGCCTGGCGGCTCTTTTGGCGTAGCTGGGTGTGTTTTGGGGAGCCCAGGTGCTGTTTGGAGGTGCCTGGTGCCCTTTCAGGGTGCCTGGGGGTGTTTCGTGGTCCTGGGGGGCCGTTTCGGGGGGCCGGGTGCCCTTTCGGGGCGCCCGGGGCCCTCTCGGGGTGCTGACGCCCGCCGCAGGTGGCCAACTACATCAAGGAGCAGTCGGCCGCCAACTTCCAGGCCATCGTCATCTCCCTCAAGGAGGAATTTTACACCAAGGCGCAGAGCCTCATCGGCGTCTACCCCGAGGTAGGGCGGCGGGGCAGATACACCCCCCCCACGGGGCAGGACCCCCCCCCCGCGGGGCAGATACACCCCCCTCCATGGGGCAGATACACCCCCGCCACGGGGCAGGACCCCCCCCGCGGGGCAGATACACCCCCCCCACGGGGCAGGACCCCCCCCCGCGGGGCAGATACACCCCCCCCACGGGGCAGGACCCCCCCCCGCGGGGCAGATACACCCCCCCCACGGGGCAGGACCCCCCTCCATGGGGCAGATACACCCCCCTCCGTGGTGCAGGACCCCCCCCCCCCCGCGGGGCAGATACACCCCCCTCCATGGGGCAGATACACCCCCCCCTGCGGGGCAGGAACCCCCCCCTGCGGGGCAAATACCCCCCATGGGGCAGATACACGCCCCTCCGTGGGGCAGATACCCCCACGGTGGGGCAAATCCCCCCCCATGGAATGCACCGTGGTGGATGCCCCACGGGGTGGGTAAATACCCCGGGGGGGGGGGGGCTGGGGCTGGTGATTTACCCCTGTGCACCCCCCCCCCCCCCCAGCAAGGCGACTGCGTCATCAGCAAGGTGCTGACCTTCGACCTCACCAAGTACCCCGACGCCAACCCCAACCCCAACGAGCAGTGACCCCCGGACGCCTGGGCCCCCCTCGGACGCCTGGGCCCCCCCGGACGCCTGGGCCCCTCCCTCGTCCCCGAATCATGTTCTCGCTTTCTCGTGGCGCACGGGGGACTGCGCGGGGGGCCTCGCACGAGGCCCCCCCTCAGCCTCCCACGAGGACCCCGGCCTCGCACGGGGAGCCCCCCCCCCCCGCCCCCCGGGGCCGTTTTATGTCGTTTCTGTGCTTTTTGGTGAAGAGACAATAAAGGATTTCGATTGCCCCTACGGCGACTCGAGTGCTTGTGGGGCGGGTTCCCCTTCCCCAGGGGCCGTACAGGGTATAGAGCCCTCCCTGGCCCTATAGGGGCTGTATGCCCCCCCCCCAGGGCCCTGTGGGGCTCTAGGGCTCCCCCCGAGGCCCTATGGAGCTGCACCACCCCCGCTCTGAGGCTATATAGCGGCTGTATGCACCCTGTGGGACTGTATGGGGCCATAGGGACCCCCTTCAGGCGCTATAGGGGCTCTGTAGGGCTATAGGTCTCCCCCTCAAGCTATACAGGAGCTGTATGGACCCCTCTGGCACTCTGGGGAACTACAGGAGCCCTCCTTGGGCTGTATAGGGGCCTTGTGTGGCCATAGGGACTCCCCTCGGGCTATATATCGGCCATATGGATCCCTATGGGACCTTGTGAGGCTGTACGAACCCCCAGGCACTTATAGGGCCATACAGGGCGAAGCAGGGGGGGCCTGCAGGGGCTAGACCCATGCCCATTGGGCCATAGGGCCCCTCCAGCTATAAAGAGAAGCTGTATGGATGCCGGGGTGGGGCGGCCCTATGGGGCTCCATGACCCATAGGCACCTTATGGGGGGCAATGGGGCTGCAGGGACCCCTCTGTGGGCTATATGGGGCCCATAGGGATCTCTCTGGGGCCTTAGAGAGGCCACAGGGCTCCCCCCCAGGACAATATGGGGGGGGGGTTGCAGGTTGGGGGGGCACATAGAGACTATAGGGCCCCCCTGGGGCTGTATGGAGGGGTGTATGGAGGAGCGTGGGGGGTTGCATAGGGGCTATGGGGCCCTGAGGGTATATGGAGGTGTGTGGGGGGGTCACATAGCCACTATAGGGCCCAGGGGCGCCATATGGGGAGGGGCTAGAGGGCCCTGGGGGTATATGGAGGTGCGTGGGGGGGTCATATAGTGACTATAGGGCCCTGTGGATATATGGAGGTGTGTGAGGGATTGATATAGGGGTTATAGCGCCCTGGGGGTATATGGAGGTGTGTGTGTGGGGGTTCACATAGCGGCTATAGGGCCCTGGGAGTATATGGAGGTGCGTGTGTGGGCGTCGTATAGCAACTATAGGGCCCTGTGGATATATGGAGGTGTGTGAGGGAGTGATATAGGGGCTATAGGGCCCTGGGGGTATACGGAGGTGTGTGTGTGGGGGTGATATAGGGTCTATAGGGCCCTGTCGGTATATGGAGGTGTGTGTGGGGGTCATACAGGGCCTATAGGGCCCTGGAGGTATACAGAGGTGTGTGTGGGGGGTGATATAGGGGCTATGGGGCCCTGGGGGTGCACGGAGGTGTGTGTGTGGGGGTGATATAGGGGCTATAGGGCCCTGTCGGTATACAGAGGTGTGTGGGGGGGTGATATAGGGGCTATGGGGCCCTGTCGGTATATGGAGGTGTGTGTGTGGGGGTGGTATAGGGGCTATAGGGCCCTGTTGGTATATGGAGGTGTGTGGGGGGGTGATATAGGGGCTATGGGGCCCTGTCGGTATATGGAGGTGTGTGTGTGGGGGTGATATAGGGGCTATGGGGCCCTGTCAGTATATGGAGGTGTGTGTGGGGGGGTGATATAGGGGCTATAGAGCCCTGGCGGTATATGGAGGTGTGTGGGGGTGATATAGGGGCTATAGAGCCCTGGCGGTATATGGAGGTGGGGGGGGTGATATAGGGGCTATAGGGCCCTGGCGGTATATGGAGGTGTGTGTGGGGGGTGATATAGGGGCTATGGGGCCCTGGCGGTATACGGAGGTGGGGGGGGTGATATAGGGGCTATGGGGCCCTGGCAGTATACGGAGGTGGGGGGGGTGATATAGGGGCTATAGGGCCCTGGCGGTATATGGAGGTGTGTGTGGGGGGTGATATAGGGGCTATGGGGCCCTGGCGGTATATGGAGGTTGGGGGGGGGTGATATAGGGGCTATGGGGCCCTGGCAGTATACGGAGGTGGGGGGGGTGATATAGGGGCTATAGGGCCCTGGCGGTATATGGAGGTGTGTGTGGGGGGTGATATAGGGGCTATGGGGCCCTGGCGGTATATGGAGGTTGGGGGGGGGTGATATAGGGGCTATGGGGCCCTGGCAGTATACGGAGGTGGGGGGGGTGATATAGGGGCTATGGGGCCCTGGCGGTATATGGAGGTGGGGGGGGGGTCACACAGCGGCTCTGGGGCCGGCGGCAGTTCGCGGGGGGGCTGTAGGGCCCGGGGGCGCGGCGGGGGGGCGCTGCCCCCCTCCCCCCTCCCCCCCCGGTGCGGCGCGCGCCCCCCAATCAGCGCGCGGCTCTTTGCGGCCCGTCGCCATGGCGACGCCGCGGGGCCGCTCCGCCGCGGGCGGGGGCGGCGGGGGGGGGCCGCGGCCGCCCCTCCCCCCGCGCCCGCCGCGCTCAGGCTAATTAGTCCCGTTAATTAACCCTCCCCCCCTCCCCCCCCCCCCCCGACGCTGCCGCCGCTCGGTCCCGCCGCGGCGCGTCCCGGACGCCTGGGCCCCCCCCCTCCCCCCCCCCGCCGGGACGCCTGGGCCCCCCCCGCCCCCTCCCCCCCCCCCCCGCCGGGACGCCTGGGCCCCCCCAACCCCCCCCCCGGCGCGGGGGGAGGGGGCGGTGGCGCAGCGCGCGGGGGGAGGGGCCGCCCGGACGCCTGGGCCCCCGCGGCCCCGCCCGCCGCCCCGCCCCCGCCCCCGCCCCGATTCGCCTCCTCCCTCCGAGCTCCGCGCCCGGATCGGGCCCCCCCGGCGCGGGCCGCCCCCCAACCCCCCCCCACCGGCCCCGGGACCCCCAACCCGCCCCCGGCCCCGGGACCCACCGCTGCCCCCCGGCACCGGGAACCGCCCCCCCCGGGACCCCCAACCTGCCCCCCCCCGGACCGGCCCCCCCCAACCTCCCCCCCAGGTCCGTAAACCCCCACTGCTGCCCCCAAACCGGAACCTTCCCCCTCCGGACCCCCAACCGGGACCCCCATCCTGACCCCCCAACACCCCCTTTCTCCGACCCCCCCCCAAACCAGGACCCCCTTCATATCTGCCCCCTTCTTCCCCCCGAACCTCCCCCATCCTGGCCTCTCCCCAAGCCGGGAACCCCTTCCTGACCCCCCAACTCCCCCCTTCCTGACCCCCCCAGTCGGGACCCCCTTCCTGACCCCCCCCGAACCCAGGACCCCCTTCCTGACCCCCCCAACTCCATCCTCCTCCCCCCCCCAAGCCAGGACCCCCATCCTGACCCCCAACTCTCCCCATCCTGACCCCCCCCGAACCCAGGACCCCCTTACTGACCCCCCCAACTCCATCCTCCTCCCCCCCCCAAGCCGGGACCCCCATCCTGACCCCCAACTCTCCCCATCCTGACCCCCCCCGAACCCAGGACCCCCTTCCTGACCCCCCCAACTCCATCCTCCTCCGCCCCCCCCAAGCCAGGACCCCCTTCCTGACCCCCATCCTGAACCCCCTAAGCTGACACCCCCCTCCTGACCCCCCAACTCCCCCCCCCCGCGCCGGCCCCCCCGAGCCGCCCCCCCCGGCCGCGGCGGCCGCTCCCGCGCGGGCATGGCGGCGGCGGCGGGGGGCGCGGGGGTCCCGGCCGAGCCCCCGGACCGGGCCGTGCAGTACCTGCTCGAGCTGAACCGCATCATCGCGAGCCAGCGGCACCTCCTGGCCTCGCAGCGCCGCCGCATCGCCCAGCTCGAGGGGCAGCTGCAGCGCCTGGCGCGCGAGAACCGCGACCTGCGCCTCCGCCGCGCGCCCCCCGCCCAGGTACGGCCGCCACGGGGGGCGCGGGGCCACGGGGGGCCGGGGGCGCGGGGCAACGGGGGGCGGCGGGCCGGGCCGGGGGGCTACGAGCCCACTCGGAGGTGCCCGGGGGGCAGCAGGCCAGGGCGGTGGGATGGGCCGGGGGGCGGCGGGCCCAGGGGTCCATGGGCCGGGGGGCTATGGGTCAGGTCGGAGGTGCTGGAGGAGCCACACGCTGGTTCGGGGGTGCCGGGGGGGCTGCGGGCCAGGCCAGGGGGGCTACGAGCCCACCTGGGGGAACGTGGGGGGCTGCGGGCCAGGCTGGGGGGCTGCGAGCCCACTCGGGGGAGCTTAGGGGGCTGCGGGCTGGGCCGGGGGGCTACGAGCCCACTCGGAGACACTTGGGGGGCCGCGGGTCCAGCCAGAGGTACTTGGGGGGCCGCGAGCCGGGTTGGGGCTACCCGGGCAGGGGGGTTATGGGGCCAGTTCAGGTTTACTGGGGGGGGGGAGGTTATGGGGCTGGGTTGGGGCGACCAGGGGGATCTGGGCTGGGTTGCGGGGCCGGGCCGTGGGGCAGGGCCTCCGGAGCCGCCCCGAGCGCCGGCGGTGCTTCCAGGGGCAGCCGGAGCGCGACGGCCGCCCGGAGCGGGAGCCGCCGTTCCCGGGCCCCGGGGAGCGGGACGCGCCGTACGCGGCGCGCCTGGACCAGGACGCGCCGTACTCGGGCCGGCCGGAGCGGGACGCGGCGTACGCAGCGCACCTGGACCAGGACGCGCCGTACGCGGGCCGGCCGGAGCGGGACGCGCCGTACGCGGCACACCTGGACCAGGACGCGCCGTACGCGGGCCGGCCGGAGCGGGACGCGGCGTACGCGGCGCACCTGGACCAGGACGCGCCGTACGCGGGCCGGCCGGAGCGGGAGCTGCAGTACTCGGGCCGACCGGAGCGGGACGCGCCCTACGCGGCACGCCTGGACCACGACGCGCCGTACGTGGGCCGGCCGGAGCGGGACGCGGCGTACGCGGCGCGCCTGGAGCGGGAGCTGCAGTACTCGGGCCGACCGGAGCGGGACGCAGCGTACGCGGCGCACCTGGAGCGGGACGCGCTGTACCAAGGCCATCTGGACCAGGACGCGCTGTACCAAGGCCATCTGGACCAGGACGCGCCCTACCTGGGACACCTGGACCGTGATGCTCCGTACCCGGGACACCTGGACCGGGACGCCCTGTACCCGGGACACCTGGACCGGGACGCTCCATACCCGGGACACCTGGACCGGGACATGCCCTACCCAGGACACCTGGACCGGGATGCGCCCTACGCGGGCCGGCCGGAGCGGGACGCGCCCTACCCGTTGTCCTACCAGAAGCGTCTGGAGCGGGACGGGCACTACGCGGGCCACGAGGGGCGCTACGCAGAGCCCTGCGCCCGGGACCGCTGCGGCGGCGCCCACCGCGACCGGGGCCCGCTCAGCCGTGGGGCCTCCCGCAGCTCCAGCCCCGGCGCCGGCGGCCACAGCACCAGCACCAGCACCAGCCCCGCCACCACGCTCCAGCGGAAGTAAGGACCCCCCGGCCCCTTGGCGCACGCCCCTGGCCCCCGCCGCCCTACGGGCTCCGTGGCATCACGTTCTAGGTTGCCCAACGCTAGGGATCACCTTACGGTCTAGATCGCCCAGCGCTGCAGGCTTTCCTGTGTTCTAGGTCACCCAATGCTGTGGGTCACCCTACGTTCTAGGTCACCCAATGGTCTTGTTGCCTGATGCTGTGGGTCACCCTGTGTTCCAGGTCACGCAATGCTGCAGCTCATGCTGTGGTCTAGGTCATCCAAAGTTGGGGTGCATACAACAGTCTGCATTGCCCAACGCTGTGGGTCATGTGATGTTCTAGGTCACCCAATGCTATAGGTTGCCCTATGTTCTAGGTTGCCTAACGCTGTGGGTCAGCTGACATCGCAGGTCGCCCCAAGGCCCGGGGGAGGGATCTCCCTTGGCCCCCCGCTGCTATCGCACACCCCGGTTCTAGGTCGCCCTATGGTCTACGTTGCCCCGCGGTCCAGCTCCCCCCGCCCGGACCCAGGCGTCCGGGCCCCTCCGACCCTGGCACGCGTCCCGGGGGCTGAGCCCCACCATAACTCGTCACAGCCCGGCAGGGTGGCCGGGGGGGGGGGGCCGCATCCCCCCCGTCCCCGTCCCCATGGCCGAGCAGGTGCCGGAGCCGCGGGGGGGGGAACTGCGTCAGGGCGCCCCGCGGCCGCTCCGTCTGCCGGGCCTGGCCCGCGGCCCGGACACCTGGGCCCCCGGCGGGGGCGGGGCGGGGCCCGGACGCCTGGGCCCCGGGCGTGCCACGCTCTCACCCCTCCTCTCTCCCCCCCAGGTCTGACCGGGACAGCTCCAGGACGGTGAGGTCAGTACCAGCCGGACGCCTGGGCCCCTGGGGGCGGTGTTGGGGGGGCGCCCGGACACCTGGGCCCCCCAGGGCGGTGATGGGGGGGGGATGGGCGCCCAGATGCCTGGGCCCCTGGTGGTGGTGATGGGGGGGGAGGGGTTGGGCGCCCGGATGCCTGGGGCCTGGGGGCGGTGATGGGGGGGGTTGGGCGCCCAGACGCCTGGGCCCCGCTCCCCAGGCACGGCCGGGAGGCGCGTTGCCGGGGCGCCGGGCGCGCGTGGCGACGGTTGCCAGGCGACGGCGCGGGCGGCGATGACAGCGTGGGGGAGGCGTGACAGCGGGGGCCGTCGCCACGGCAACCGCAGCCCCGCCCCACCCTCCCCCCCCGGTGCCCCGCCCCTCCCCCACCCGTGGGAACGCCCCCGGTGACCCCCGGCGGGGCGGCGGCGGGGCGACGTACCGGTATCGCTGCGCCGTGCGAGGCTCCGCGCGGCAGCGCGACGCTGCACCGGCTCGCGCGGTTGTGCGACGCCGCGTAAGGTTGTGCGACGCCGTGTAAGGTTGCGTGGCTCTGTACAACACTGCGCTGTGACATACAGGGTTGTGCGCGGTTGTGCAACACCGTGCGAGGTTCTGCAACGCCGTACGACACTGCGCTGCGACGTGCAAGGCTGTGCGCGGTTGTGCAACGCTGTGCGTGGTTGTGTGATGCTGTACAACACTGCGCTGCATTGTGCAACGCCGTGTGCGGTTGTGCAACACTGTGCAGGGTTGTGCGATGCCGTACCACACTGCACTGCATTGTGCAACGCCGTGTGCGGTTGTGCGATGCTGTGTGCAGTCGTGCAATGCCATACAACACTGCGCTGCATTGTGCAATGCCGTACACGGTTGTGCAACGCCGTGTGCGGTTGTGTGACACTGTACAACACTGCACTGCGACGTGCGAGGCCACGTGCGGTTGTGCGACGCCATACAACACTGCGCTGCATTGTGCAATGCCGTGCGCGGTTGTGCGATGCTGTGTGTGGTTGTGTGACACTGTACAACACTGCGCTGCGACGTGCGAGGCCGTGTGCGGTTGTGCGACGCCGTGTGCGGTTGTGCGACACCGTGTGTGGTTGTGCAATGCCGTTCCACACTGCGCTGCGACGTGCGAGGCCGCGCAAGGGGCGGCCGGGGCCCAGGCGTCCGGGCGGGGAGGAAGTCCCGGCCCAGCGCCGCGGCGGCGTTTCCGAGCTCGGAGCGCGGCCGGAGAGCCCAGGCGTCCGGGCGGGGGGGCAGGAAGGGAGGGGCAGCGGCCGTGATGAGTTTGCCAGGCCTGGGAGCCCGGACGCCTGGGTCCCTTCCGTCACCTCCCCCCTCCGCCCCCCCCGCCCCGCGGAGGGGCCCAGGCGTCCGGGCACCGCCCGCTCCGGCTCCCGCGCCGTAGAGCTGCGGCGCCCGGACGCCTGGGCCCCGCTTGGGCGGCCATGGAGGGCGAGACGTGAGTGCCGGGGCCCCGGACGCCTGGGCCCCGGGGTTGGGGGGCGCCCGGACGCCTGGGCCCCGGGGTGGGTCTCAGGGAGGGTCTGGACCCGCCGCTGCCGCCGTGGGGCTGGTGCCGCCCCGATGCCTGCTCGGACCCGGCTCTGTGCATCACGGCCCTCGTGCCCCACGCGTGTCCGTGTCTGTGCCCCACGGCCATTCCTAAGGGGCAGCTGCTCTGGTGCTGCCTCTGCCCCCCGTGGCCCCCATATCCCCCCCCCTTGTCGCCCCCCATGTCCCCCCCCCGTGCCCCCCTTGTCACCCCCCTTGTCACCCCCCCGTGCCCCCCCGTGTTCTTCACTCCGTATTTTCTCTCCTCCCCTCTTTGCCCCCCACCTCCCCATCCTGCCCCCCGCCATAGCCAGGAGTAGACACCCCCCCCACCCCGCTGTCCGTCCGTCCCGCCATCCCGATCCCTCTGTCCGTCCGTCCCTCCCTCCCTCCCTCCTGGTCCGTCCGTCCGTCCCGCTCCCCATCCAGGTTCTCGCCGTCTCCCTCTCTGTGGCGCCTCCAACCTGCCCCGCCCGCAGGTAAGAGCCCCCGGACGCCTGGGCCCCCCGTGTCCCCCCCCCGTGTCCCCCCCATGTCCCCCCCCCCGTGTCGCGGCCCGCGCGGGAGCTGCCCCCGTCGTGCGAGGGGCCCTCGCGCGATGCCCCGTCCTTCCCGGCCGTGCCGGACTCCCCCACAGGGCCCTATGGAGCCCTACAGGATGCTATAGGGGGCAAACGGACCCCCCAGGGGCTAGAGGAGCCGTAGGGACTCCCAGGAGCTGTAGGGACCATATAGACCTCTGGGATCTATAGGGACTCTATGGAGCCAAGGGGGCTGTAGGGGCCCCCAGGGATCTATAGGGACCCTATGGACCACCACGGACCTATGGGGACCATATGGACCCCCAAGGACCTATAGGGGCTGCAGGGACCCTAGGGACCTATAGGGGCTGTATGGACCCCCAGGGACCTATAGGGGCCGCAGGGACCCCGTGGGTCCTCGGACGCCTGGGTGCCCGGGGTGGGGGGGGGGGGGGCTGCCACGGTTGCCATGGAGACGCCTCCATCTTGGCGCCTCCCGGGGCTCCTTCGGGGGGCGGGCGGTGACGTAGGAGGGGGCGGGGCTGGCGGCGGGATCCCCGGCGCCTGCCACCGCCCGCCCCGCCCTCCCCTGGGGGGGGGGGGGTGTCTCCATGGTGACGGCAGCCCCACCCCCACCCCCCCGTAGCCCCGCCTCCGCCCGCCGCGTCGCCACGGCAACCGCCACCGCGGGCGGGGCCGGGCGGGGGGCGCCCTCCGCGCATGCGCCGGGGCCCGACGGGGCGCGCGCCCCCCCCCCACCCCCCCGACCCCTCCCGCCGCCGCCGCCGCCGGGAGACCCCGGGGGGCCCCGGCGTCCGGGCGCGGCTCGGCCCCCCCCCCCCCCCCGCGGGACCCCCCCGCCCCGCTCCCGGGCCCCCGGGCCCGCGGCCGGGCAGGCGCCAGCCGGGGGGCGCCGCCGGCTCCTCCTCCTCCCCCTCCTCCCGCGGCTGCTGCTCGGCCGCCGGGGGCGGCGGCGCGGCCCGGCGCGGCCCTCGGCCCTCGCCCCCCGGCCCGGCCCGGCCCGGCCCGGCCCCGGGCCCGGCGCCATGTGGTGCCTGCAGTGCACCGCCGACCGGCGGCGGGGGCCGCTCCGGCAGCGCCTGCTGCACGGGTGAGTCGCGCCCCGGGGACCCCCCGCTGGCCCCGCACGGGCCGCGCCCCCCTTCCCGCCCCCCCCCGACCCTGCGCCCCCCCGGACCCGCCAGCGTCTTCCCTGCCCCCCCCCCGCGACGGGCCAGGCCGTGAGGGACCCCCCCGGGGACCCTGCTGGACCCCCCGAGGCCCTTGGGGACCCTCCCCCCAGGACCTCTGTGGATGTGCCAGGGCCCCCCCAGACCCACCAGCATCTTCCGTGCCCCCTCCCCCCAGAATGAGCCAGGCCTGGGGGGGCCCTCTTGGACGCCCTCCAAGCCCTTGGGAACCCTCCCGGCTCCTCTCCCTCCCACCTTTCTGCCCCCCCAGACTCCCCTCAGGTCCTGGGGGACCCTCCAGGACCCCTAGACTCTCTGGGAGCCCTGGTCCCCCCGCCCAGCACCTCTGTGGATGTACCAGGACCCCCCCAACCCTGGGGAACCCTCCCCCCAGACCCACCAGCATCTTCCCTGCCCCCCACAACGGGCCAGGCCCGGGGGGACCCTGCTGGACCCCCCCGACCCCCCCCCCCCAGGCCCTGGGGGACCCTCCTGCCTCCCCCAAGCTCCCTCAGACCGTTGAGGGCTTCCCTTCCCCCTACCCGATCCTTGAGCCCCCCCAGACCCTCCCAGAGCCCTTCCTCACCTGCTCTCGGGATGTGCTAGGACCCCCCCACGTCCCCCCAAACCCTTGCAGCCCCCCCCAAACAGCCTACACCTTCCCTGGAGCCCCCGGGCCCTCTCGGACCCCACCCAAAACCCAGAGGACACCCAGGGATATCCCCAAGCCCCAGCAGTCCCCGCAGACCCTACCCCCACCACACCCTACTCAACCCCCTGGGTCCCCCCTCTGTACGTGCCAGGACCCTCCCTAGACCCTCATGGACCTCCCCAGGGGCACGGAGACCCCCAGACCTCCCCCCAGCCCCGCTCTGGACGCCTGGGTGCTTGGGGGCTGGCAGCGTGCCGCCTCGGAGCGGCCGTGCCCGGGGTGTCCCCGCGCGCCGGGGCCGTCCCCGTGTGCACGCGCCTGTCCCTGTGTCCCCGGGCTCCCCGCTGGCGTGGCTCCTGGCGGCTCTAGGTCCCCCGGGGGGGGGGGAGGGAGGCTCCAGATGGGCTCTAGTCGCCCCACGGGGCTCCGGGTGCTCCCTAGACGGCTCCATGCGCCCCACGTGGGCTCCAGGCGGGCTGGGAACAGCCCTGGAGGGGCTCCGGACGGGCTCTAGCAGGCTCCAGGCGTCTCCAGGGGCTCTCGACGGGCTCCAAACATCTTCGAGGGGGTCTCTGGACAGGCTCTAGCAGGCTCAGGGGGCTTCTAGGCTGTTTTAGGGGCTCCAAGGGGTCTCTGGACAAGCTCTAGCGGGCTCTTGGGGGGCTCTGGACGGGCTCCAGGTGGCCCCAGGAGCTCCGGGGAGGGGGGACCACTGGACGGGCTCTAGTGGGATCTGGGCAGCTCCGGGGGGCTGTGGACAGGCTGTAGCAGGCTCCGAGCGTCTCCAGGGGCTCTGGAGGGGGCTCTGGATGGGCTCTAGCGGGCTCTGGATGGGCTCTGGGGGGCTCCAGGGGCTCTGGGGGGGCTCTAGCGGGATCCAGGTGTCTCCATGGGCTCTGTGTGGGCTCCGGGATGGGGGGGGGCCTCTGGAAAGGCTCTGGGGGAATCTGGACAAGCTCTAGCAGGCTCCAGGCATCTCCAGGGACTCTGGGGGGCTCTGGACAGGCTCCAGGCAACTCTGGGGGCTCGGGGGGTGGGGGTCTAGACAGGCTCGGGGGGCTCTGGATGGGCTCCATGCAGCTCTGGGGGCTCCAGGGGGTCTCTGGACTGGCTCTGGACGGGCTCTGGGGGGCTCTGGACGGGCTCCAGGCAGCTCTGGGGGGCTCTGGATGGGCTCCAGGCAGTTCTGGGGGCTCAGGGGGGCTCTGGACGGCTCTGGACGGGCTCCAGGCAGCTCTGGGGGCTCTGGACAGGCTCTGGGGGGCTCTGGATGGCTCGGGGGGCTCCGGGGGGCGCGGGCAGCGGCGGCCCGTGCCGGCGCTGACGGGCGCCCGCTGTCCCGCAGCGTGGAGGGCGAGGGCCCGGGCAGCGAGGGCGGGGGGCCGCTGCCCGAGAGCCCCGGGAGCCAGCCGCCGTACCGCTGCGCGCCCGAGCCGGCGCCCGAGCCGCCGGCGCCCGCGGGGGCCCCCGGCGCCGCCGCCGCCGCGCCGCCCTGGGGCCGGGCCGCCCGCCTGCCGCCGCAGCCCGCCAGCGTGGCCCTGCGCATGCAGGAGGAGGAGGAGAGCAAGCGGGCCAAGGCGCTCAGCGACAGCTACGAGCTCTCCACCGACCTGCAGGACAAGAAGGTAGGGCCGGCCGGGCGGCGTCCCCGTGCGAAGGGACGCGGGCGGGGCGTGGGGCGTCCTCATGCATGGGGCGTCCCCGTGCGCGGGGTGTCCTCGTGCAAGGGGCATCCTCGTGCAAAGGGACGCGGGCGGGGCGTGGGGTGTCCTCGTGCGCAGGGCGTCCTCGTGCAAGGGGCATCTTCGTGTGAAGGGACACAGGCAGGATGTGGGGCATTCCCGTGCACACCAATGTCCTCGTGCGTGGGGTGTCCTCGTGCAAGGGGCATCCTCGTGCGAAGGGACATGGGCAGGGTGTGGGGCATCCCCGTGCAAGCCACTGTCCTTGTGCCTGGGGCGTCCTCGTGCAAGGGGCATCCTCGTGCGAAGGGATGCATGTGGGGTGTGGGGCATCCCTGTGCACGCCAGTGTCCTCGTGTGTAGGACTGTCCTCGTGCATGGGGCGTCCTCGTGCGCTGGGAGCCCCCGAGCACAGGGCGTCCTCGTGCGCGGGGCCGGGCCGCAGCGGCGGCGCCGCCTCGCCTCGGCCGCGGGCCTGACGCGCGGTGTCGCGGGGCAGGTGGAGATGCTGGAGCGCAAGTACGGCGGGTACTTCCGGACGCGGCGGGCGGCGCGCACCATCCAGGCCGCCTTCCGCCGCTACCGCATGGCCAAGAAGTTCGAGCGGCTGCGCAGCTCGGCGGCCGAGAGCCGGCGCTCGCGGCGCCTGGCGCTGGCCGGCATGCGCCTCCAGTTCTCCTTCGAGGAGTACGACCGCGGCCCCCCGGCCCCGGGGCCCGGGCCGCCCCCGCCGCCCGCCCCCTACTTCGAGGGCAAGCCGGCCTCGCTGGATGAGGGGGCGCTGGGGGGGCCGCGCGGGCCCCGCCGCCCCCCCCGCTACGGGGGCTCGTGCCGCGCCGGGCTGGACGGCGCCGCCGCCGCCGCCGAGCCCCCCGACAGCCCCCCCGAGCCGGCGGCGGCGGCGGCGGGGGGGCCCGGCGGCGGGGGGGGCGGCCCGGGCGGCGGGGGGCCCCCCAGCCCCCCCCGGCACCTCTCGGCCTCCGCCGACTTCGGCCCCGGCGCCGCCGACCTGGAGGAGGCCTTCGCCCAGCAGGTGCCTGGGGGCGGGGCTAAGGGGGCTGGGGGCGGGGCTTGGAGCTCGGGGGCGGGGCTAAGGGGGCTGGGGTGGGGCTGAGGGTGGGACTTGGGGCTCGGGGGCGGGGCTAAGGGGGCTGGGGGAGGGGCTTGGAGCTCGGGGGCGGGGCTAAGGGGGCTGGGGTGGGGCTGAGGGTGGGGCTTGGGGCTCTGGGGAGGGGCTTGGGGCTCAGGGCAGGGCTGAGGGTCCTGGGGCAGGGCTAAGGGCTGGGGGCGGGGCAAAGGAGGCTGGGGCGGGGCGGGGGGGCGGGGCTTGGGGCTCTGGGGTGGGGCTAAGGGGGCTGGGGGCGGGGCTTGGGGCTCTGAGGTGGGTCTAGGGCGGGGCTAAGTGTTCTGGGGGTGGGGCTGAGGGCTCTGGGGGGCTATTGAGGCGGGGCTTGGCGCTCTGGGGGTGGAGCTTGGGGCACTGGGGGACAGGGTGGGGCTTCAGCAGCGAGGCTGGGGGCTTTGGGGGTGGGGCTAGGCTCTCTGGGGGTGGGGCTTAAGCTAGGGGTGGGGCTAGTGGCTACAAGGGTGGGGCTTCTGCTGAGGAGGCGGGGCTTGGTGCTCTGGGGGCGGGGCTAAGGGTGCAGGGTTAGGGCGGTTTGGGGTGGGGCTCCGGGGTGGGCGGGGCTAGAGGCTCCGGGGGCGGGGCTCGGCTCTGAGCTCCGCCCCCTCCCCCCCCCCGCAGGTGCAGTCGCTGGCGGCCTCCATCGACGAGGCGCTGGGGTGCCGGGGGGCGGCGCCGGGGGCCCCGGGCGCCCCCGAGGGGGGTCCGGGCCCGGGGCCGGCGGGCGACAGCGCCGCCACCTCCTTCAGCGACGTCACCCTCTACCTGGACGAGGGGCTGCCCGGCTCGCCCCTGTCGCTGGAGCGGCCCCCCAGCGCCGAGGGGGGCCCGCCCGCCCCCGCCGGCGCCCCCCCACCGCCCCCGCCGCCCCCCGGCAACCCCCCGGCGCGCCCCGAGCCCTGGGGCGGCCCCGAGGAGGGCCCCGGCGGGGGGGCGCCGGCCCCGCCGCGCCGCGGGCCGCCCCCCCCCTGCCTGGAGTGCCGGGGCCGGGCCGGGGGGGGGCACCTGCCCCTGCTCACCGTGGAGCCCCCCAGCGACAGCTCCGTGGACCTCAGCGACCGCTCCGACCGCGGCTCGCTCAGCCGCGGGGGCCCCTTCGAGCCCGAGGCGGGGGGCACGCTGCCCCGGGGCGGCCCCCCGGCCCCCGGCGGCGCCCCGGCCCGCGGGCCCCCCCCGCACCGCTGCTTCCACGCCGAGCCGCCGCCGCCGCCGCCCCCGCCGCCGCCAGCCGCCACCGGGCCCCCCGCCGGGCGCCTGCCCCCCGAGGAGGGCTCCGAGGGCGACAACGACAGCCTGCGCAGCAGCTCCAACTCCAACGAGACCCTCAACTGCTCCTCGGGGTCCTCGTCGCGCGACAGCCTGCGCGACCCGCCCCCGCCGCCCCCGCCGCCCCCGCCGGCCGCCCCGCCGCAGCCCCCCGGCCCCCTGCCCCCCGGCAAGCAGACCTACCAGCGCGAGCCGCGCCAGAGCTGGGACTCGCCGGCCCTCAACAACGACGTGGTGCAGCGCCGGCAGTACCGCATCGGCCTCAACCTCTTCAACAAGTGAGGGGCGCGGGGCGCCGCTCTGGGCCGTGCTAGACGCGGGACGGGCTGCTGTTCTCGGTGACCCTCCGGGGAGGGCAGAGTGGTGGTCTGGGTGACTCTAGCAAGAGCAGGGCGTTGCTGTGTGTGACGCCCATGGCGAGGACAGCTTTGTGCTAGGTGACCCTCCAGGGAGATCAGCACGCTGTTCAGGGTGGCCCTGTAGCAAGGACATGGTGATGTTCTAGGTAACCCTCCAGGGAGATCAGCACGCTGTTCTAGGTGACCCTGTAGCAAGGGCATGGAGGTGTTCTAGGGAACTCTCTAGCAACAACAGGACAGCATTCTAGGTGATCCTGTAGGGAGGACCGAGTGTTGTTCTAGGTGATGCTATAAGCATAAGAGTGATGTTCTACGTGGTCCTGCAGTCACGGCAACGTGGTGTTGTACGTGATTCTGTTGATAAAACATGGTGATATTCTAGGTGACCCAATAGGGAGGACTGGGTGGCATTTCTAGTGACCCCAGGGGGGCGGTCAAGGGGGCAGTCTGGTGGGGACAGGGCGGTGCTGCCAGGAGGGCTCCAGGCTGCCCTGCAGCAGCGGCTGGGCGACCCTGGGCCTGTCTCTGCACAGGAAGCCGGAGAAGGGGATCCAGTACCTGATCGAGCGGGGCTTCCTCTCCGACACCCCCGTGGGGGTCGCCCACTTCATCCTGGAGCGCAAGGGGCTGAGCCGGCAGATGATCGGCGAGTTCCTCGGCAACCGGCAGAAGCAGTTCAACCGCGACGTTCTCGAGTAAGCGGCGGCAGGGGGGCCTGGGCAGCAGCGGGGACAGTCCTGCACCAGCGCTCGGGACCGGGGCCAGCTTCGGGCTGTCGCGGCTCTCCCGCAGCTGCGTGGTGGACGAGATGGACTTCTCCGGCATGGAGCTGGACGAGGCGCTCCGCAAGTTCCAGTCCCACATCCGGGTGCAGGGCGAGGCCCAGAAGGTCGAGCGCTTGATCGAGGCCTTCAGGTGAGAGCCAGTACCTCCCTCCTCCTCCGCTGGCGCCACCCAGAGCTGGGAAGGCTGCTGAGCCTTTGCACGGTCTAGAAGCAGTTGTGTGGTCTAGAACGTCCTCCAGAGTGGGTGTCATCTGGGTGAAGAGGAGGTGCGTCCTTAGTTGCCCTAGAGGAGGATAGCTCGAGGTAGAGGTGCTGGTGGTGGTGCTGGGGCGGTGGAGCTGGACCAGAGAGATGTTCTAGGTGACCCAAGAGACCACGAGGACTGCCCTTACGGGTGGTGCCCCACGTGCAACGTGGCGACGCTCTAGGGAACCGGGGACCCGGGTCGTGCCAGGACCATTGTGCGGTCTAGAAGCCTCCTAGCCAGGCCAGCCATGGCCGTATGGGGGTGGCCATGGGGCACCCTCACCCCATGGGCCGTGGGGATTGTCCACCCGCAGCCAGCGCTACTGCGTGTGTAACGCGGCCCTGCTGCGCCAGTTCCGGAACCCAGACACCATCTTCATCCTGGCCTTCGCCATCATCCTCCTCAACACGGACATGTACAGCCCCAGCGTCAAGGCTGAGCGCAAGATGAAGCTGGAGGACTTCATCAAGAACCTCCGAGGTGAGAGCCGCAGCCCCGTCCCTCCCTGCCCCGACAGCACTGCACCTGCTCGAGAACGCAGGTTCTTGAGCGGGGGCTGGGCGTCACGCAGGGGTGGACAACGGCGAGGACATCCCCCGGGACATGCTGGTGGGCATCTACCAGCGCATCCAGAGCCGGGAGCTGCGCACCAACGATGACCACGTCTCTCAGGTCCAGGCTGTCGAGCGCATGATCGTTGGCAAGAAGCCGGTGGGTGAAAGGGGGAGCCTGGGGGTGGGGAGGACCCCGGGTGGCCCCGTACTTAGGCCAGGACCTTGTACGTGACCGTAGAGGGAGATAGTCTAGGAGATACGTCCCGTAGGATGCTCTGGAAGGACTTCTGGTGTTCTCAGCGATCCTATGGGCTGGTGCTGTAGGTGACACTGTGGAGAGATGTCCTAAGTGATCCTATGAGTTGACGTTCTAGGTGTCCCCATGGAGGGATGTTGTAGGTGAGGCCAGAGAGGGACTTTCAAGGTGACACCATGGGGCACTGCTCCAGGTAGCCCCATAGCCAGGACAGGATGTTCTGGGTGATCCTGTGTAGAGATGGGGCTGCTCTGGGTGACCCTGCGCATGGGCCATCCAGGCTCCCCCCAGCTTCTGGCCGCACCCCCCAGGTGCTGTCCCTGCCCCACCGGCGCCTGGTGTGCTGCTGCCAGCTCTACGAGGTGCCCGACCCCAACCGGCCCCAGCGCCTGGGGCTGCACCAGCGCGAGGTCTTCCTCTTCAACGACCTGCTGGTGGTGAGCGTGGGGCGGAGTGGGGGTCCGGCTGGGGCAGGGCGGGGCAGGGCGGGGATCCCGGACGCCGGGGTCCCTGCTGACCTCGCGCCCCGGCAGGTGACGAAGATCTTCCAGAAGAAGAAGATCCTGGTGACCTACAGCTTCCGCCAGAGCTTCCCCCTCGTCGAGATGCACATGCAGCTCTTCCAGAACGCCTGTGAGCCCCGCGGCGCCCCACGGCGTGGCCTGCTGCCCCATGGCACCGCATGGTGCCCCCGTGGGATGCCCTGCTGCCCCACAGCAGCCCATGCTGCCCCCTGGGGTGCCCCGCTGCCCCCTGGTGCCCCACAGAGTCCCCACGGCATGCCCTGCTGCCCCACGGTGCCCCACAAGAAGTTCTAGTGCCCCCTGGTGCCCCACAGAGTCCCCACAGCATGCTCTGCTGCCCCACAGTGCCCCACAAGTGGTCCCGCTGCCCCCTGGTGCCCCACAGAGTCCCCACGGCATGCTCTGCTGCCCCACAGTGCCCCACAAGTGGTCCCGCTGCCCCCTGGTGCCCCACAGAGTCCCCACGGCATGCTCTGCTGCCCCAAGGTGCCCCACAAGAAGTTCTAGTGCCCCCTGGTGCCCCACAGAGTCCCCACGGCATGCTCTGCTGCCCCAAGGTGCCCCACAAGAAGTTCTAGTGCCCCCTGGTGCCCCACAGAGTCCCCACGGCATGCTCTGCTGCCCCACAGTGCCCCACAAGTGGTCCCGCTGCCCCCTGGTGCCCCACAGAGTCCCCACGGCATGCTCTGCTGCCCCACGGTGCCCCACAAGAAGTTCCAGTGCCCCCTGGTGCCCCACAGAGTCCCCACGGCATGCCCTGCTGCCCCACGGTGCCCCACAAGAAGTTCCAGTGCCCCATGGTGCCCTCCGTGGGATATCCCACAGCCCCCCGGTGCCCTACGGCACCCCGTGGGATGCCGCTCTGCCCCACACTGCCCCATGGAGCCCCCACTGGACAGTCCAGCCCCCCAGCCCCCCCGAGTACTGCCCGCCGCCCCCCGCGCTGACCCACTGCGGCGCCCCAGATTACCAGTTCGGGATCAAGCTGCTGTCGGCGGCGCCGGGGGGGGAGCGGAAGGTGCTGATCGTCTTCAACGCGCCGAGCCCCCAGGACCGGCTGCGCTTCGCCAGCGACCTGCGCGAGTCCGTGGCCGAGGTGCAGGAGATGGAGAAGTACCGCGTGGAGGGTGAGCCGCGGGGGGCGCTGGGAGGGGCGCGGGGGGCACTGGGAGGGGCACTGGGAGCGTGGGGCGGCACTGGGATGGGCACTGGGGGCGCTGGGAGGAGTGCGGGGGCTGTGGGGGGGTGCTGGGATGGGCACTGGGGGTGCTGGGAGGGGCACGGGGGGCACTGGGAGGGGCATGGGGACTGCGGGGGGGTGCTGGGAGGGGCACTGGGGGTGCTGGGAGGGGTGCGGGGGGCACTGGATGGGGTGCAGGGGGTGCTGGGATGGGCACTGGCGGCGCTGGGAAGGGTGCTGGGTGTGCTGGGAGGGGCACTGGGGGTGCTGAGATGGGCGCTGAGGGTGCTGGGAGGGGTGCTGGGGGCACTGGGGTTGCTGGGATGGGCGCTGGGGGTGCTGGGGGCTCTGGGATGGGCACTGGGGGCGCTGGGACGGGCACAGGCACTGCTGGAAGCACTCAGGAGGGCGCTGGGCGGACTGGAGAGCACTGGGACGGGCGCTGGGGGCGCTGGGACGGGCACAGGCACCGCTGGAAGCACTGGAGGGGGGGGCGCTGGGCGGACTGGAGAGCACTGGGACGGGCGCTGGGGGCGCTGGGAACGCCGGGCCGGGCTGCGGGGCGCCCGGGCGCCGGGGTGACGGGCGCCGGGTGCCGCAGCGGAGCTGGAGAAGCAGAAGGGGGTGGCGGGGGCGCGGGGCGCGGGCCCCCCCCGCGACGCCCTCAACGGGCTGAGCCGCAGCAGCCTGGACGAGGCCTTCGCCCCCCCCGAGGGGCTCAAGCGCAGCGCCCTGAGCAGCTCCCTGCGCGACCTCTCCGACGGCGGTGAGCGGGGGGCCGGGGGGACGCGGGGGGCTGGGGGGCCGCTGCCCCGCTGGGGGGCCGGGGGGGTCCCCGCGCCGGGGGGCCAGGGGGCCGCTACCCCGCTGGGGGCCGGGGGGCTCCCCGCGCCGGGGGGCCGCTGCCCCGCAGGGGGGCCGGGGGGCTCCCCGCGCCGGGGGGACGCTGCCCCGCTGGGGGGCGGGGGGCTCCCTGCGCCGGGGGGCCGGGGGGCCGCTTCCCCGCTGGGGGGCGGGGGGCTCCCCGTGCCGGGGGGCCAGGGGGCCGCTGCCCCGCTGGGGGGCGGGGGGCTCCCCGCGCCGGGGGGACGCTGCCCCGCTGGGGGGCGGGGGGCTCCCCGCGCCGGGGGGCCGCTTCCCCGCTGGGGGGCGGGGGGCTCCCCGCGCCGGGGGGCCAGGGGGCCGCTGCCCCGCAGGGGGGCGGGGGGCTCCCCGCGCCGGGGGGCCGGGGGGCCGCTGCCCTGCTATGAGGCTGGCTGTGGGGCCTGGGGGGGGTCTCCCTCCACCGGGCGCAAGGGGACGTGGCCCTCACCGTGGGGCCAGCTGTGGGTCCCGGGGGCTCTTTCTCCACCATGGGGGCAAGGGGATGTGGCCCCTGCCGTGGGGCCAGCTGTGGGTCCCGGGGGCTCTCTCTCCACCGTGGGGCTAGGGGGGACGTGGCCCTCGCCATGGGGCTGGGGTAGAGCCCTGCCCCCCGGCGTGTGACCCCCATCCTCGTGCCCCCCAGGCAAGCGGGGCCGGCGCAACAGCGTGGGGTCCCTGGACAGCACCATCGAGGTGAGGGGGCACCTGGCCCCGCCCCCACCACGGCCCCGCCCCAGGCCCCGCCCCCTGTGCTGAGGCAGGAGGCGGGGCACTGCTGTGGGGGCGGGGCTTGCTCTGGGGGGCGGGGTTTGTACCCCAGGGCCAGGAAACCTGCTCTGCAGGGCGGGGCTTGCCCATATATGGGAGGGGCTAATCCTGATAGGTGAGGCTTCCCGTCTGTGGGGCGGGGCCAACACTAGGGGTGGGGCTTCCTGTTAAGGGGGTGGAGCTGATCCTAGGGGTGGGGCTTCCATTGAATGGGTGGGGCTAAATCATGATGGGTGTGGCTAATACTAGTGGGTGGGGCTTGCCTGTCCATGGGGTGGGACTAATCCTCGTGGGTGGGGCATGCCTATCCATGGGGCAGGGCTAATCCCGGGGGGCAGGGCTTCCCCACAATGGAGGTGGGGCTAATCGGGGGGGGGCATCCCCTCAATGGGGGTGGGGCTAATCCTGGTGGGAGGGGCATGTGTCTCCATGGGGCGGAGCTAATCCCGGGGGTGTGCTAATCCCAGGGGGCGGGGCTAATCCCAGGGGTGGGCATGTCTGTCCATGGGGCGGGGCTCATCGGGGGGGCCCTAATCGCAGGGGCGGGGCTAATCGCAGGGGCGGGGCTAATCCCAGGGGGAGGGGCTAATCCCAGGGGCGGGGCACATCTCTCCATGGGGCGGGGCTAATCGCAGGGGCGGGGCTAATCCCAGGGGTGGGGCATGTCTGTCCATGGGGTGGGGATCATCCGGGGGGGGGGCTAATCCTGGGGGCGGGGCACGTCTCTCCGTGGGGCGGGGCTAATCCCAGGGGCGGGGCTAATCCCAGGGGCGGGGCTAATCCCAGGGGCGGGGTGGGGTGGGGCCGGGCGGCGGGGGTGACGCCGCCCCCCCGCAGGGCTCCATCATCAGCAGCCCCCGGCCGCAGCCGCGGGGGGGGCCGGCGGCCCCGCCGGGGGGGGCCGAGGGCTACAAGGCGCCGGCCCGGCCCGTCTCCAACTCCTCGTCCTTCCTGGGCTCCCTCTTCGGCAGCCGCCGCGGCCGGGCCCCCCCCGGGCCCCCCCCCGGCGCCGCCGCCGCCGCCTGCGCCTCGGCCTCGGCCTCCTCCTCCTCGGCCTCCTCCTCCCACCACCACCACCACCACCACCCGCCCGCGCCCCCCCCGGCCCCCGACGGCCCCTCCAAGCTCCAGGCGCTGCACGCCCAGTACTGCCACGGCGGCCCCGGGGGGGGCCCCGGCCCCGGCCCCGGCCCCGGCCCCGGGGGGGCGGCCGGCGGCGGCCCCGGGGGGGGGCCCGGCCCCCCGCCCCCGCCGCCCCCCCCGTACCCCCAGCAGCCGCAGCCGCAGCCGCCGCCGCCGGCCCGGCCGGCGCCGCCGCCGCCGCTGCCGGCCATCGCCGCCGCCGGCCCCCCCCGCTTCGCCGGCGGCCCCCAGCCCCCGCTGTCGGCGCCCCCCCAGCAGCACGGCCCCCCCGGGGGGGGCTTCCCCCCGCCCCACCCCCACTACACCCTGCACCGCCCCGGCAAGCGGGGCGCCGGCCCGGCCCCCCCCCGCCAGCCCCTCTCGCCCCTGCCCCTCTACAGCCCCGCCGCCCCCCCCCACGGCCTGCCCCACGCCTACCCCCCCGGGCCCCCCCCGCACCACCGCCCCCCGCCGCCCCCCGCCCCCGCCAAGCACTTCGTCTTCGGGGGGGGCGCCCTGCGCGGGGGGGGCGGCCCCCCCCCGGGCCACCACCACCATCACCACCACCACCATCACCACCACCACCCCCCCCCGCACTCGCCCATCCCCCCGCACCCCTCCTACCCGCCCCTGCCCCCCCCCTCGCCCCACACCCCCCTCAGCCCCCACTCGCCCGCCGGCCCCACCTCGCCCCTGGCGCCGCCCCCCCCGGGCCCCTCCAAGCCCAAGGGGGGCAACCGCATCAGCACCGTGGTGTGACCCCCCCCCCGCCCCCCCGAGGCCTCATGGCGGCAGCGGCCCCCCCCCCCACGCTTGCACGTGGCTCGTGTGCGGGACAGCGGGAGGGGGGGCCCGGACGCCTGGGCCCGCGCCCTCCCCTCCCCCCACGGCTCTGCCCCCAGGCCGGGCCCCCCCATCCCTCCTCCCTCCCGGCTCAGGCTGAAGGTCACATGGCACTTTAACCCCCCCGCCCCCACCCCGGACGCCTGGGCCCCCGGGGGAGCCGGGCGCCCGCCCGCATGTGCCCGCGCCGGGCTGTACATAAGAGACTGTATATTTGATGCTTCATAAACGGCCCCAGCGCCCCGTGGCGAGCCAGCCCCCGTGCGCCCTTCTTGGGGGGCCCGGGCCGGGGGGCCGCAGGGGCCGGGGGCTGTGGGACTCTGTAGGGCTGGGGCGGGGGCTGTGGGGCCGCGGGGCTGGGGACGGGGGCTGCGGGACTCTATAGGGCTGGGGCGGGGACTGTGGGGCCGTGGGGATGGGGACGGGGGCTGCGGGACACTATAGGGCTGGGGCGGGGGCTGTGGGGCCGTGGGGATGGGGACGGGGGCTGCGGGACTCTATAGGGCTGGGGCGGGGACTGTGGGGCCGTGGGGATGGGGACGGGGGCTGCAGGACTCTATAGGGCTGGGGCGGGGGCTGTGGGGCCGTGGGGATGGGGACGGGGGCTGCGGGACTCTATAGGGCTGGGGCGGGGGCTGTGGGGCCGTGGGGATGGGGACGGGGGCTGCGGGACTCTATAGGGCTGGGGCGGGGGCTGTGGGGCCGTGGGGATGGGGACGGGGGCTGCGGGACTCTATAGGGCTGGGGCGGGGGCTGTGGGGCCGTGGGGATGGGGACGGGGGCTGCGGGACTCTATAGGGCTGGGGCGGGGGCTGTGGGGCCGTGGGGATGGGGACGGGGGCTGCAGGACTCTATAGGGCTGGGGGGGGCCGTGGGGGCCACGGGGACGGCAGCTGCGGGGCTCTATAGGGCGGGGGCCATGGGGCCGTGGGGATGGGGCCTGCGGGACTCTGTAGGGCTGGGGGGGGCCGTGGGGGCCACGGGGACGGCAGCTGCGGGACTCTATAGGGCGGGGGCCGTGGGGCCGTGGGGATGGGGCCTGCAGGACACTATAGGGCTGGGGCAGGGGCTGTGGGGCCACGGGGCTGGGGACGGGGGCTGTGGGACTCTATAGGGCTGGGGCGGGGGCAGTGGGGCTGTGGGGGCCGTGGGGACGGGGGCTGTGGGACTCTATAGGGCTGGGGCGGGGGCAGTGGGGCTGTGGGGGCCGTGGGGACGGGGGCTGTGGGACTCTATAGGGCGGGGGCCGTGGGGCCGTGGGGATGGGGCCTGCGGGACTCTGTAGGGCTGGGGCAGGGGCTGTGGGACTCTATAGGGCTGGGGCCGGGGGCTGCGGGACTCTATAGGGCTGGGGCGGGGACTGTGGGGCCGTGGGGATGGGGACGGGGGCTGCGGGACTCTATAGGGCTGGGGCGGGGGCTGTGGGGCCGTGGGGATGGGGACGGGGGCTGCAGGACTCTATAGGGCTGGGGGGGGCCGTGGGGGCCACGGGGACGGCAGCTGCGGGGCTCTATAGGGCGGGGGCCATGGGGCCGTGGGGATGGGGCCTGCGGGACTCTGTAGGGCTGGGGGGGGCCGTGGGGGCCACGGGGACGGCAGCTGCGGGACTCTATAGGGCGGGGGCCGTGGGGCCGTGGGGATGGGGCCTGCAGGACACTATAGGGCTGGGGCAGGGGCTGTGGGGCCACGGGGCTGGGGACGGGGGCTGTGGGACTCTATAGGGCTGGGGCGGGGGCAGTGGGGCTGTGGGGGCCGTGGGGACGGGGGCTGTGGGACTCTATAGGGCTGGGGCGGGGGCAGTGGGGCTGTGGGGGCCGTGGGGCCGGGGGCTGCGGGACTCTATAGGGCTGGGGCGGGGGCAGTGGGGCTGTGGGGGCCGTGGGGACGGGGGCTGTGGGACTCTATAGGGCGGGGGCCGTGGGGCCGTGGGGATGGGGCCTGCGGGACTCTGTAGGGCTGGGGGGGGGGCTGTGGGGCTGCGGGGCTGGGGCCGGGGGCTGCGGGACTCTATAGGGCTGGGGCGGGGGCAGTGGGGCTGTGGGGGCCGTGGGGACGGGGGCTGTGGGGCCGTGGGGGGCCGTGGGGATTTCAGGGGCCATCGGGGCCGTATGGGACGGGGACGGGGACTGCCCCGTGGCAGGGCCATGGGGGCTGGGGGCTGGGGGGCCATGGAGGCAGCAGGTATCCCAGCTATGGGGGCTCTGGGGAGCTATAGGCGCTGGGATCAGGCACTGGGGCCATACTGGGCCGTAGCAGGAGTTGTACGGGACATAGGGGATGCTCCCAGCAGGGCTATGGGGGCCGGGACTGAGTGCTGTAGGGGCCGGGATGGGTAGGCTATAGGGGCCAGAAGAGCTGGGGTATAGGGGCTGGGACAGCTGGGTGTAGGGGCTGTGATGGCTGGGATATACAGGCCGGGACAGTCGGGCTATAGGGGCTAGAACAGCCGGGCTATAGGGACTGGGACACCCGGGCTACAGGCACTGGGACAGCCGAGTTATAGGCGCCAGGACAGCCGGGCTACAGGCGCCGGGGCACCCGGGCTATAGGAGCCCAGACAGCCGGGCTATAGAGAGTGGGACAGCTGGGCTATAGGGGGTGGGACAGCCGAGTTATAGGCACCGGGACAGCCGGGCTGTAGGGGGTGGGACAGCCCAGCTATAGGCTGGCCCCGGCGGCGGCCGGGCTGTAGGAGCCGGGACAGCCCGGCTATAGGGGGTGGGACAGCCGGGCCGTAGGAGCCCGGACAGCCCGGCTATAGGGGGTGGGACAGCCGGGCCGTAGGAGCCCGGACAGCCCGGCTATAGGGGGTGGGACAGCCGGGCCGTAGGAGCCCGGACAGCCCGGCTATAGGGGGTGGGACAGCCGGGCCGTAGGAGCCCGGACAGCCCGGCTATAGGGGGTGGGACAGCCGGGCCGTAGGAGCCCGGACAGCCCGGCTATAGGGGGTGGGGCGGCATGGCGGGGCGGGGTTCCGCGGGGCGGGGGCGTGTTCCCGATAGGCTCCGCCCCCGGGGGCGTGCCCGTCCCGGCCCCGCCCCGCGCGTCGCGTCGCGTCCCCCGCGCGACGCGTCCCCCTCCCTCCGCGGCGGCCGCTACGTAGCGCATGCGCGTTGCGGCCCCTTAAACGTGCGCAAGAAGTCCCGTCCGCTTTCCGCCGACCCAAGAGCCGAAGGATCCCTCCGCGGCGGCAGGGGGCGGAGCGCGGGGACTACTTCGCCTCGCCGCGGTCGCACGGCGGCGCCTTCCGGCGGCGGAGGGACACGGCGGCGGAGGCGGGCCGCGCGGCACGGATGACGTCGGCACGCACGCAGGCGCGGTGCGCGCGCGTGCGCGCGGCGAGGGGGGGCGGGGAAGAGGAAGGAGGAGGGCACTCAAGATGGCGGCGGCTGCCAGGCCGGGGGGACCGGGCAGGCCTCGGGCTTGAGCGGCGGCGGCGGCGGGCGGCGGCGGGCGGCGGCGCGGCCCGGGGCGAGGGGCAGGCGAGCGGGCCGGCGAGCGGGCCGGCGGGCGGGCCCCCGCGGCGGGGGCCGCCATGGCCCCCTGAGGGGCGGCGCGGCGGCGGGACCCCCCGGGGCGCCGCGGGGGATGGCGGCGGCGGGGGAGCAGCAGCAGCAGCAGCGCGCGGCGGGCGGCTGGGCCGAGTGGGGCCCGGCGGCGGCGGCGGCGGCGGGGGCCCCGCCAAGGGCCACGCCGCCGCGCCCCGCGGCCGAGGAGGCGCCGGGCGAGGACGCGGCCCCGCCGGGGGAGGAGCGCGGCGGCGCGGCGGGGCCGCGGGCCAGGGCGGGCGGGGAGCCGCGGGCCAGGGCGGCGGGCGGGCGGGCGCCGGGCGAGGAGCGGAGCCCCCGCAAGGGCTGGGGCGGCGCGGAGGAGCGCGGCGGCCGCGGCGGCAGGGCGAGCGGCGGCGCGGAGCCAGCCCTCCCCGGCGGCGAGGAGCGGGCGGCGCGGCGGCCGTGCAGGGGCGGCGGGGAGGCGGCGGCGCGGGGCGCCCCGGGCGCCGCCGAGCCGCGGCCCGACTGGGCCGGGCCCTGGCTGGCGGCGGGCGCCGAGCTGGAGCCCCCCGAGGACTTTCTGCCGCCGCCCGAGTGCCCCGTGTTCGAGCCCAGCTGGGCCGAGTTCCGCGACCCGCTCGGCTACATCGCCAAGATCCGGCCCATCGCCGAGAAGAGCGGCATCTGCAAGATCCGCCCGCCCGCCGTGAGTGGGGCGCCGGGGCGGCGGGCAGGGGCGGCGGGGCGACGGGGCCGGCAAGCGGGTAAATGCCCGCCGCGCCGCGGGGGCAGTACCTGCCTGTGGGTGGGTAAATACCCGCCGCGCCGCGGGGGGCAGTACCTGCCCGCAGGTGGGTAAATACCCGCCGTGCCGCAGGGGCCAGTATCCGCCCGAAGGGGCGGGCAAGCGGGTAAATACCCGCCGTGCTGCAGGGGGCAGTACCTGCCCGCGGGTGGGTAAATACCCGCCGTGCTGCAGGGGGCAGTACCTGCCCGCGGGTGGGTAAATACCCGCCGTGCTGCAGGGGGCAGTACCTGCCTGTGGGCGGGCAAGCGGGTAAATACCCACTGTGCTGCGGGGGGCAGTACCTGCCTGTGGGCCAGCAAGCGGGTAAATACCTACCATGCCGCGGGAGGTAGTGCCTGCCTGCAAGCGGGTAAATACCCACTGTGCTGCGGGGGGCAGTACCTGCCTGTGGGCCAGCAAGCGGGTAAATACCTACCATGCCGCGGGAGGTAGTGCCTGCCTGCAAGTGGGTAAATACCCACCGTGCTGCGGGGGGCAGTACCTGCCTGTGGGTGGGTAAATACCCAATGTACCACGGGGGGCAGTACCTGCCCGTGGGCCAGCAAGCGGGTAAATACCTACTGTGCAGCGGGAGGTAGTGCCTGCCTGCAAGTGGGTAAATACCCACCGTGCTGCAGGGGGCAGTACCTGCCTGTGGGCCGGCAAGCGGGTAAATACCCACCATACCGCGGGAGGTAGTGCCTGCCTGCAGGTGGGTAAATACCTGCCGTACCACGAGGGGCAGTACTTGCCCACGGGCTGGCGAGCGGGTAAATACCTGCTGTGCAGCAGGAGGTAGTGCCTGTCTGTGGATTGGTAAATATCCGCTGTGCCACGGGGTCAGTACCAGCCCATGGGCCGGCGATCGGGTAAATACCCGCCATGCCGCGGGGGGCAGTACCTGCCCACAGACGGGCAAGCGGGTAAATACCCACCGTGCTGCGGGGGGGCAGTACCTGCCCGCGGGTGGGTAAATACCTGCCACGTCGCAGGGGCAGTACCTGCTCTCTGGCCGGCGAGCGGGTAAATACCCACCGTGTCACAGGGCCAGTACCCGCTCTCGGGCTAGCGAGTGGGTAAATACCCACTGTGTCACAGGGGGCACTCCCCACTCTCGAGCCGTCAAGCGGGTAAATACCCACCGTGTCACGGGGGGCGGTACCCGCTCTCGAGCCGTCAAGCGGGTAAATACCCACCGTGTCACGGGGGGCGGTACCCGCTCTCGAGCCGTCAAGCGGGTAAATACCCACCGTGTCACGGGGGGCGGTACCCGCTCTCGAGCCGTCAAGCGGGTAAATACCCACCGTGTCACGGGGGGCGGTACCCGCTCTTGAGCCGTCAAGCGGGTAAATACCCACCGTGTCACGGGGGGCGGTACCCGCTCTCGAGCCGTCAAGCGGGTAAATACCCACCGTGTCACGGGGGGCGGTACCCGCTCTCGAGCCGTCAAGCGGGTAAATACCCACCGTGTCACGGGGGGGGCGGTACCAGCTCTCCAGCCAGCGAGCAGGTAAATACCTGCCCCATCATGGGGGGCAGTACCCGCTCTCAGGCCGATGAGCGGGTAAGTACCCGCCGCGTCACGGGGGGCAGTACCCACGCTCGGGCCGGCGAGCGGGTAAATACCCACTGCGTCACGGGGGGCAGTACCCACTCTTGGACCAACGAGCAGGTAAATACCCTCTGTGTTGCGGGGGGCAGTACCTGCTCTCGGGCCGGCGAGCGGGTAAATACCCACGGTGTCACAGGGGGCAGTACCTGCTCTTGGGCTGGCGAGCAGGTAAATACCCACGGTGTCACAGGGGGCAGTACCCGCTCTTGGGCTGGCGAGCGGATAAATACCCACGGTGTCACGGGGGGCAGTACCCGCTCTCCAGCCGGCGAGCGGGTAAATAGCTGTCCTGTCATGGGGGGCAGTACCCGCTCTTGGGCTGGCGAGCAGGTAAATGCCCGCCGTGTCACGGGGGCAGTACCTGCCTGCGGGCCGGCGAGCAGGTAAATACCCGCCATATCATGGGGGCCAGTACCTGCCCATGGGCTGGCGAGCAGGTAAATACCCACGGTGTCACGGGGGGCAGTATCTGCTCTCAGGCTGGCAGCAGGTAAATGCCCGTCGTGTCGCGGGAGGCAGTACCTGCCTGCGGTCCGGTGCGCGGGTAAATACCCACGGTGTCATGGGGGGTGGTACCTGCTCTCGGGCTGGCGAGCGGGTAAATGCCCGCCGTGTCGCGGGAGGCAATACCTGCCTGCGGGCCGGCGTGCGGGTAAATACCCATGGTGTCACGGGGGGCGGTACCCACTCTTGGGCCGGCGAGCGGGTGAATACCTGCGGTGTTATGGGGGGTAATGCCTACTCTCAGGCTGGCAAGTGGGTAAATACCCGCCGTGTCACAGGGGCAGTACCTGCCACGGGCTGGCAGCGGGTAAATGCCCGTGGTGTGACGGGGGGCAGTACCTGCTCCCGGGTCGGCAGTGGGCAAATACCCACCGTGTCATGGGGGGTGGTACCCGCTTGTGGGCTGGCGAGCGGGTAAATACCCGCTGTGTCACGGGGGGCAGTACCTGTGCTCGGGCTGGCAAGCGGTAAATACCCATGGTGTCATGGAGGGTAGTTCCTGCTCTCGGGCTGGCGAGGGGGTAAATACCCACTGGAATACAGGGTCATTCCCATTCACAGGCCAGGCAGCTGGTAAATACCCGCTGTGTCACAGGGGGTAATACCTGCTTACGGGCCAGTGCGCGGGTAAATACCCGCTGCGACACAGGGTTGTTCCTGCGTATGGGCTAGGGAACGGGTAAATACCTGCTGCAACACAGGAGGTAACACCTGCTTACAGGCCAGTGAGTGGGTAGATATGCTCCGCGTCGTGGGGGGCTGTTCCTGCTCACAGGGCTGTAAGTGGGTAAATACCCGCCGTGCTGCAGGGGGCTGTTCCTGCTCACAGGCTGGTGAGTGGGTAAATTCCCGCACCATGTCACGGAGGGTAATACCTGCTTACAGAACCATGAGCGGGTAAATACCCGCCATGTTGCAGGGTGCACTAGCTGGTTGCCCACTAGCGAGCAGGTAAATACCCACACCATGTTGCGGGGGACGATAGCTGCTTACGGGCCAGGGAGCGGGTAAATATCCACTGCGTCACATGGGGTGATACCTGGTTATAGATGTGTAAGTGGGTAAATGCCCACTGCATCGCAGCCGCACTACCCACTTACAAGCCCATCAGTGGGTAAATACCCACTGCGTCATGCAGGGTGACACCTGCTTACAGACCTGTTAGCGGGTAAATACCCCCTGTTATCGTGGGGGGTGATACTTGCTTACAGGCCCATTAATAGGTAAATACCCGCTGTGTTGTGTGGGGTGATACCTGCTTACGGGCCAGCGAGCAGGTAAACATCCACCGTGCGGGACAGCAGTACCTGTTTACAAAGATCACAAGCGGGTAAATACCCACTGTATCATGCAGAGTGGTATCTGGCTACGGGCAGAGGGTGGGTAAATACCCACCACAGCATGTGGGGCTGTCCCTGCTTACTGGTTAGTGAGCAGGTAAATACTCACAACGTTGTGGGGGACAAGACCTGCTTACAGGCCCGTAACAGGGTAAATACCTGCCATAGCGTACGGTGCAGTATCCATTTACAGGCCCATAAGCGGGTAAATACCACAGCAACATGGGAGCGATTCCTGCTTACGCACCTGTAAGCGGGTGAATTCCCACCACGTCGCGGGGGGTGATTCCTGCTTGTAGACCTCTAAGCGGGTAAATACCTGCGCTGTTGGGAGTGGTGATACCCGTTTTGGGTCTATAAGTGGGTAAATACTGCTGTGGGAGGCACCAACTTACAGGCTGCCGGGGGGAGGGGGGGAATACCTGCTTATTGGCCTGCCTGTGAGCGGGTAAATACCCGCCGCAGCAGAGGAGGCCAACCCGCTCGCGGGCCAACAAGCGGGTAAATACCTGCCGCGACGGGGGGGGGGGGGGGGTGAGGGCTATCAGGCAGAGATGAGGGCCCCCCCCCACCCCACGGCACGGGTAAACACCCATCCTCCTGGGGGGGGTAAATACTCCCACGGCCCCTGTAAACACCTGCCCCCTTGGGGGCAAAAACACCCCCCTGGGGACGGGTGAGTTCCTGCCGTGCCGTGAGGATGAGCGTTGGCCGGGAGGGTTAAACATCCGCCCAGCGTGGGGGAGATGCCTCGGGGGGGGGGGGGGGTAAATACCCGCCGGGGGGGCGCTGGCGCGCGGGGGGGCCGCACCGCGCGTTGCGTCCCCCCCCCAGCCCGCGCCGGCCGCGGCGGTGACACGGCCAATATGGCTGCCAGCGCCCGGCCTTTGTCTGGCGAGCGGCGGGGGGGCCGGCGGCCGTCCGTCCGTCCGGGCTGCGGGACGGGGGGACGGGGGGCCGGCCCGGCAGGGGCCCTTCGCCCCCCGTAGCACCGGGGTAGGGGGGGCTGAGCCCCACGGGGCGCCGGCACCCGGGCTTCCAGGGCGGGGAGGGCCGGGCCGGGCCGGGCCGTGCTGTGCCGAGCCGTGCCGTGCCGTGCCGGGCCGGGCCATACCGAGCTGTGCCGGGCCGGGCCGGGCCGGGCCATGCTGAGCCGTGCCGGGGCTGGCGCCGCCCCTCACCCCCTTCCCCCCCGCAGGACTGGCAGCCCCCCTTCGCCGTGGAGGTGGATAACTTCAGGTTTACACCGCGCATCCAGCGCCTCAACGAGCTGGAGGTGAGCGGGGCGGCACGTGTGGGGCAGGATGGCACGGCGCAGGGCGGCACGTGTGGGGCGGCGTGGGGCGGCATGGTGCGGGGCAGTGCGCGGGGTGGCACGTGTGGGGTGGGACGGCGCAGAGTCGTACGGCACAGGGGCAGCATGTGTGGGGTGAGATAGTGCGGGGCGGCGCGGCACATGTGGGACGAGAGTGTGAGGGGGCATGGCACAGGGCGGCACGTGGGGCGAGAGCATGGGGCGGCGCATGTGGGGCGGTGCGCCTGGAGTAGCGTATGGGGCAGCATGTGTGGGGTGGCACAGCATGGGGCAGTGCGTGTGGGGCAGCACATAGGAGGTGGCACGTGGGGCAGTGCAGTGTGGGGCAGCACGAGGTGGCATATGGGGCAGCATGTACGGAACAGTGTGCAGGGCAGCACAGCATGTGGGGTAGGGTGCGTGGGGTGCCATGTGTGGGGCAGTGCATACGGCAGTGTACGTGGCACGGGGCGCTGTGTGCGGTGCGGGGCTGTGTGCGTGGCATGGGGCAGTGCGTGGGGCTGTGTGTGCGGCATGCGGCGCAGTGCGTGGGGCAGCGTGTGGGGCACTGTGCGTGGGACAGTGTACGTGGCACGGGGCAGTGCGTGGGGCAGCGTGCGCAGCGCGGGGCGCCGTGCGTGGGGCGCTGTGCGTGGGGCGCCGTGCGTGGGGCACTGTACATGGCACGGGGCAACGCGTGGGGCCGTGCGTGGGGCAGCGTGTGGGGCGCCCCCCTGAGCCCCGCCCCCCGCAGGCGCAGACCCGGGTGAAGCTCAACTACCTGGACCAGATCGCCAAGTTCTGGGAGATCCAGGGCTCCTCGCTGAAGATCCCCAACGTGGAGCGGCGCATCCTCGACCTCTACAGCCTCAGCAAGGTCCGTCCGCCCCTCCGGGCGCGCGCCCGTCCGTCCGTCCGTCCGGGCGGCGGCGGCTCAGCGCCTCCCCCGCCGCAGGTGGTGATGGAGGAGGGCGGCTACGAGGCCATCTGCAAGGACCGGCGGTGGGCGCGGGTGGCCCAGCGCCTCGCCTACCCCTCGGGCAAGAACATCGGCTCGCTGCTGCGCGCCCACTACGAGCGCATCATCTACCCCTACGAGATGTACCAGTCCGGGGCCAACCTGGTGGTGAGGCGGGGGCGCCGGGGGGGCGCGGGGGCCCCCGCCGCCCCCCGCCGCCGCCTCACGGCCCCCTGCCGCCGGCAGTGCAACACGCGGCCCTTCGAGAGCGAGGAGAAGGACAAGGAGTACAAGCCCCACAGCATCCCGCTGCGCCAGTCCGTGCAGCCCTCCAAGTTCAACAGCTACGGGCGCCGGGCCAAGCGCCTGCAGCAGGAGGTGAGCGCCCGCCGGGCCGCGCCGCGCCGCGCCGCCCGGCCCGGCCCTGACGCCCCCCTCGCGCAGCCCGAGCCCACCGAGGAGGACATCGAGAAGAACCCGGAGCTGAAGAAGCTGCAGATCTACGGCGCCGGCCCCAAGATGCTGGGCCTGGGGCTGGTGGCCAAAGACAAGACGCTGCGGAAGAAGGGTGAGCGGCGGCGGGCGCCGGGCCGGGGCCGGGGCCGGGGGCAGCGCCGGGCGCCCCCGAGCCTCCACGCCCCCTCCGCAGACAAGGAGGGCCCCGAGTGCCCCCCCACGGTGGTGGTGAAGGACGAGCCGGCCGGGCCCGAGGCCAAGGCGGAGCCGGCGTCGCCCCGCGCCTACCTGGAGGCCAAGGAGGAGCTGCGGCACAGCCCCGAGCCCTGCACCAAGATGACCATGCGCCTGCGCCGCAGCCACAGCAACAGCCAGTTCGTAAGTGCCGGGGGGGCGGGCCGCGCCGCGCCGGGGGGCAGCCCCGCTGAGCCCCCCGCCCGCCCCAGATCGACTCCTACGTGTGCCGGATCTGCTCGCGGGGCGACGAGGACGACAAGCTGCTGCTGTGCGACGGCTGCGACGACAACTACCACATCTTCTGCCTGCTGCCGCCCCTGCCCGAGATCCCCAAGGGCATCTGGCGCTGCCCCAAATGCGTCATGGCGGTGAGCGGGGCGGCGCGGGGGGCCGGCGGGTCCGGGCCGGCGCCGCGGGGCGCCCCGCGCTCACCCTCCCGCCCCGCAGGAGTGCAAGCGCCCGCCGGAGGCCTTCGGCTTCGAGCAGGCCACGCGCGAGTACACGCTGCAGAGCTTCGGCGAGATGGCCGACTCCTTCAAGGCCGACTACTTCAACATGCCCGTCCACGTGAGCGCCGCGGGGCGGCGGGGGCGGCCGGCGCCGCGGGGGCGGCCCCCGCCCTCACCGCGCCCCCCCGGCGGCTCCCCCCGGCAGATGGTGCCCACGGAGCTGGTGGAGAAGGAGTTCTGGCGCCTGGTGAACAGCATCGAGGAGGACGTGACGGTGGAGTACGGGGCCGACATCCACTCCAAGGAGTTCGGCAGCGGCTTCCCCATCAGCGACGGCAAGAGGAAGCTGTCGCCGGAGGAGGAGGTGAGCCCGCGCAGCACGGCCCGGCCCAGCGCGGCCCCCCGCGCCGCCGCGGCCCCCGCCCTGACGCCGCCCCCTCCCCAGGAATACGCCAGCAGCGGCTGGAACCTGAACGTGATGCCGGTGCTGAAGCAGTCGGTGCTGTGCCACATCAACGCCGACATCTCGGGCATGAAGGTGCCCTGGCTCTACGTGGGCATGGTGTTCTCCGCCTTCTGCTGGCACATCGAGGACCACTGGAGCTACTCCATCAACTACCTCCACTGGTGGGTCCGCCGGGGGTGGCGGGGGGCAGGGCCGAGCCCTGAGACGGTGTCGGGTGGGATGGGGCCCCGGGGCGAGCCCAGGACATGGGACGGGATGGGGGTCCAGGGCCCCGGGGCGGGCCCGAGATGTGGTACAGGGCGGGGTGGGGGTCTGGGCCCCCCCGACCGCATACCCCCCCCAGGGGCGAGCCCGAGATGTGGTGCGGGGTGGGGGTCCGGGCCCCCCTAAACGTGTCCCCCCCCAGGGGCGAGCCCAAGACGTGGTACGGGGTGCCGTCCTTCGCGGCGGAGCACCTGGAGGAGGTGATGAAGAAGCTGACGCCGGAGCTGTTCGAGAGCCAGCCCGACCTGCTGCACCAGCTCGTCACCCTCATGAACCCCAACACCCTCATGGCCCACGGCGTCCCCGTGAGTACCGGGGCGGCCCCCCCGCACCCCCAGACCGCGGCCGTCGCCCCCCACCGCGGCCTCACCCCGCTGCCGCCCCCGCCCCAGGTCGTGCGGACCAACCAGTGCGCCGGCGAGTTCGTCATCACCTTCCCCCGCGCCTACCACAGCGGCTTCAACCAGGGCTACAACTTCGCCGAGGCCGTCAACTTCTGCACCGCCGACTGGGTGAGCGGGGCCGGGGGGGGCCGGGGCTCGGGCCGGCGGGGGGGGCCGGGGCTCGGGCGGCGCTGAGCCCCGCCGCGCTGCCCGCAGCTGCCGGCCGGCAGGCAGTGCATCGAGCACTACCGGCGCCTGCGGCGCTACTGCGTCTTCTCGCACGAGGAGCTCATCTGCAAGATGGCGGCCTGCCCCGAGAAGCTGGACCTCAACCTGGCCGCGGCGGTGCACAAGGAGATGTTCGTGCTGGTGCAGGAGGAGCGCAAGCTGCGCAAGGCGCTGCTGGAGAAGGTGGGGCCGGGCGGGCGGGCGTGGGGGGCGGCTCGGGGGCCCCGCGCGGGCGCTGACGCCCCCTCCCGCCGGCGCCCCGCAGGGCATCACGGAGGCGGAGCGCGAGGCCTTCGAGCTGCTGCCCGACGACGAGCGGCAGTGCGACAAGTGCAAGACCACGTGCTTCCTCTCGGCGCTGGCCTGCTACGACTGCCCCCAGTGCCTCGTCTGCCTCTACCACATGGACGACCTCTGCAAGTGCCCCCGCAGCAAGCAGTACCTCAGGTGGGGGCCCGGGCCCGGGCGGCGCTGGGGGGGACGCAGGCATCCCTCTGCGCCCATGGGGGGTGTCGCGGCCTGGCCTAGGGGGTCCCTCCTGCTCCCTGCGCCCATGGGGGCATCATGGCCTAGTCTAGGGGGTCCTTTCTGCCCCCCTGTGCCCATGGGGAGCATCACGGCCTGGTCTGGGGGGTCCTTTCTGCCCCCCTGTGCCTATGGGGAGCATCACGGCCCGGTCTGGGGGGTCCTTTGTGCCCCCCTGTGCCCATGGGGAGCATCACGGCCTGGTCTGGGGGGTCCTTTCTGCTCCCCTGTGCTCATGGGGGCATCATGGCCTGGTCTGGGGGGTCCTTTGTGCCCCCCTGTGCCCATGGGGGCATCATGACCTGGTCTGGGGGGTCCTTTGTGCCCCCCTGTGCCCATGGGGAGCATCACGGCCTGGTCTGGGGGGTCCATCCTGCTCCCTGCGCCCATGGGGAGTGTCACGGCCTGGTCTGGGGGGTCCCTCCCGCTCCCTGCACCCATGGAGGGCAGCCTGGCCTGACTTGGCCTGGGGGGGGTCACTCCTGCCCCCCCGCACCTGTGGGGGGTCTAGGGTACATTCTGGGGGTCCCTCCTGCCCCCCACCATTGTCTTGGGGGTTTGCGGATGCAACCCTAGTGCTGCTGGCAACCTAGATGTGCTTGGGGGGCTCCTGGCAGCCCCCGTGTCCTTGTGGAGTGGTGGACGCAGCTTGGGGGTCTGGGCAGCCCTGTGGGGCATGGCCCCCCCCCCGCCTAAACCCACCCCTTGCCCCCCCAGGTACCGCTACACGCTGGATGAGCTGCCAGCCATGCTGCACAAGCTGAAGGTGCGGGCCGAGTCCTTCGACACCTGGGCCAACAAGGTCCGCATCGCCCTGGAGGTGGAGGACGGGCGCAAGCGGAGTGAGTGGGGCGGCCGGGGGGGGGGAGGGCGTGCCGACGGCCCCCCCTGACGCTCCGCCCTCCCCCCCCAGCGCTGGAGGAGCTGCGGGCGCTGGAGTCGGAGGCGCGGGAGCGCAAGTTCCCCGAGAACGAGCTGCTGCACCGGCTCAAGGGCTGCCTGGGCCAGGCCGAGCGCTGCGTCTCCGAGGCCCTGGGGCTCATCAGCTCCCAGGAGACCGGGTGAGTGCCGCCCCCGGCGCCCCCGCTGCGGCCGGGGGGCCGGGGGTGACGGCAGCCCCCTCTCCACCCACGGCTGCAGGGTGCCGGCGCCCTCGCTGACGGTGGAGGAGCTGCGCGCCTTCCTGGAGCAGATGAACCAGCTGCCCTGCGTCATGCACCAGATCGGGGAGGTGCAGGTGAGCGGCGGGGGGCCACGGGGGGGGCCGCGCCGGCGCCCCCGGCCCTTCTGGTGCCCCCGGCCCCGCTGATGCCCTGCCCCGGCCCCAGGCGCTGCTGGAGCGCGTGGAGGCCTTCCAGGCGGAGGCGCGGGGGGCGCTGGAGGCGGCGGCCCCCCCGGCGGCGCTGCGGGCCCTGCTGGAGCGCGGCGCCCGCCTGGGCGTGGAGGTGCCCGAGGGCCGGCGGCTGGAGCGGCAGCTGGCCCAGGCCGCCTGGCTGGAGGAGGTGACGGCCACGCTGCGCTCGCCGCGGGCCCGCGTGCCCCTGCCCGTCATGCGGGGCCTCATCCAGGCCGGCCGCGACGTGGCCCCTAGCCCCGCCGTCGACGTGGCCATGGCCGAGCTGCAGGAGCTGCTCACCATTGCCCAGCGCTGGGAGGAGAAGGCCCAGATGTGCCTGGAGGCCAGGTGAGCTCCGCGGCGGGGCGGGGGCGGCGGGGGCAGGCCGGGCCCCACGGGCGGCCCCGGCCCTCAGCCGCCCCGCTGCGCCCGCAGGCAGAAGCACCCGCCGGCCACGCTGGCCGCCATCATCAAGGAGGCGGAGAACATCCCGGCGCTGCTGCCCAACATCCAGGCGCTGAAGGAGGCGCTGGCCAAGGCCCGGGCGTGGATCGCCGACGTGGAGGAGATCCAGGTGGGCTGGGGGAGCCGCAGCGGTGGCGGCGGCGGCGGCGGGGCGGGAGCAGCGGGTGCCTCAGCTGCGGCCTCCGCCCCCAGAACGGCGACCACTACCCCTGCCTGGACGACCTGGAGGGGCTGGTGGCCGTGGGCCGGGACCTGCCGGTGCGGCTGGAGGAGCTGCGGCAGCTGGAGGTGCAGGTGGGCACGGCCCACTCGTGGCGGGACAAGGCCTCCCGCACCTTCCTCAAGAAGAACTCGTGCTACACCCTGCTCGAGGTGGGTGCCGGGATGGCGGGGGGCAGCGGCGGAGCGGCCGCGGCCCCCTGCCCACCCGCCGCCTCCCCGCAGGTGCTGTGCCCCTGCGCCGACGCCGGCTCCGACAGCAGCAAGCGGCTCAAGTGGCGCCGGGAGCCCGAGCAGGAGCCGGGGCTCTACAAGCTGGACACAGAGAGCCTGGGGCTGTCGGCGCAGGACCTGCGCGACCCCGGTGCCGTGGTGAGCGGGGCGGGGGGCCGCCGGGGCTGGGGGGCGCCCACGGGGCTCCCGCTGACCCCGCGCCGCTGCCGCCGCCTTTCCCCCGGCAGATCGTGGCGTTCAAGGAAGGGGAGCAGAAGGAGAAGGAGGGGATGCTGCGGCTGCGGCACGCCAACGCGCAGAAGGCGTCGCCGCCGGCCCCGGGCCCCGGGCCGCCCTCGTGCGTGTGCGGGCAGCCGCCGGCGCCCGGCATGCTGCAGTGCCAGCTCTGCCGCGACTGGTTCCACGGCGCCTGCGTGGCCTGGCCCCGCCTGGGCGCCCAGAAGCCCTCGCCGGCCTGGTGGGAGTGGGACGCCAAGTTCCTGTGCCCGCTGTGCCAGCGGTCGCGGCGGCCCCGCCTGGAGACCATCCTGGCGCTGCTGGTGGCCCTGCAGAAGCTGCCGGTGCGGCTGCCCGAGGGCGAGGCGCTGCAGTGCCTCACCGAGCGGGCCATCACCTGGCAGGACCGCGCGCGGCAGCTGCTGGCCTCGCCGGAGGTGGCGGGGCCGCTGGAGCGCCTGGCCGCCCTGCGGCACCGCCTGCACGGCGACGGCGCCGGCGCCCTGCGCGAGAGCAGCCGCAACGAGCAGCCCAAGGTGGGTGGCGGGGGGGGTGGCGTGGCGGCGCGGCCTCCCCGGTGCCTTCGGCCTTGCCGCCACCCCCGGCCTCCCTCCCCGCAGGTCTCCGTGGAGAACGGCGATGCCCCCAGCCCCGAGAAGAACGGGCCCCTGCCCTCAGGTGGGGGCGCGGGGGGTCGGTGGCTCCCGTGGGCGCCGTCTGGGGGGGGGGCAGGGGAGTTGCGGGGCCTGTGTGAATCCTCTGCGGCCTTTGGGGCACCCACACATCCCCTGTGAGCCCCATAGAGCCTGCGTGAGTGTGGGGAGGGCCCCGTGGAGCCCCCAGGCGTGTTGGGGGGTGCTGCAGGTCTAGCGTGGCTGTGGGGAAGAGTCCCCCGTGGGTATGGTGAAGGGTCCCATGGATCCCTTGGGAGCCCCACGGATCCCCTGTGGGTATGGGGAAGGGTCCCATGGATCCCTCAGGAGCCCCGTGGGTATGGGCAAGGGTCCCGTGGATCCCCCCTGTGCCATGGGGAAGGGTCCCGTGGATCCCCCGCGGATATGGGGAAGGGTCCCGCGGATCCCCCGTGGTTACGGGGAAGGGTCCCGCAGAGCCCGCGCGCCATGGCAGGGCGGCGGGCGCCCGCTCACCCGCCGTGTCGCCGCAGAGCTGGAGGCGCTGAGCGCGGCGCTGCCGCGGCTGCAGGGGCCGGTGCTGGAGCTGGCGGAGGGCGCCCGGCGCCCGCTCGAGGAGCTCATGATGGAGGGCGACCTGCTGGAGGTGACGCTCGACGAGGCCCAGAGCATCTGGCGCCTGCTGCAGGCCGCCCGGCCGCCCCCCCTCACCCTCTTCCGCCTCCTCCTCGAGGTGAGACACCCCCCCGGGCCCCAGAACTGCCTGGCCTGCCCCGAAAACGCCCCGGGAATCGCTCCCGCGGGGCCCCTTCGGGCTCTTCTGCCTGCCAGGGCCCCGATCCTCCCCCACATCCCGCTAATCCATCTCCTCAACCCCCTAAATGCTCCCTCTCAATCCCCCTCAGCCCCCCCAATCCTCTCAGCCCCCCCAAACCCTTTCCTCGCTCCCCTTCTCTGCCCTTTCCCACCTCCTCCTCAAGGTGAAGCCCCGCCCGGCCCCAAAACCGCCCAGTCTGCCCCCAGAACGCCCCAGGAATCCCTCCTGCGGGGCCCTTTTGAGCTTCTCCGCCTGCTGAAGCCCCCAAGCCCTTTCCCCACCCCCTCCTCGAGGCGAGACCCCCAGGCCCCAAAGCCTCCCCCGCCCCACAGCGCCCCTTGGGCCCCGCAGCAGCTCCCCGGCCGCCTCCTCGCCCCGTTGTGCGGCCGCCTCGGCGCGAGACCCCCGCGGACCCCAGAGGCTGCCCCCGGGACCCCAACGCCCCGCACCCCCCCCTTTCTGGGGGTCTGCCCCGGGGGGGAGGCCCACGTGACCCGCGTGCCCCTCGCCGGCAGCTGGAGCAGGCGGAGCGGCGGGGCGCCCGGACGCGGGGCCGCGAGCGGGACCCCGAGCGCCGCCGGAAGCGCCGCGCCGAGCGGGGCGACCTCCCGCCCCTGGCCAAGGAGGAGCTGGAGCCAAAGAGGAGCCGGGGCGCCGAGGGGGGGGCCGCCCGCGCCAGCCCCCCGCCGGGCCCCCACCCCCCGGCGGTGAGTGGGGCGGGGGGGGCGACGGGGGGCTGGCGCGGGGGGGGGGCGCCCGGCCCCCGTCCGACGCGCTGCCCCCCCAGGACTCGTGACGCGGAGCCCCAGCTGGGACGGACGCGCGGACGCCCGGCGGCCGGCGGGGGCCGCCCCGGCCCGGCCCCCCCGGCGATGTAATTATTTGCGTTGGTTTCTTTTGTACCGCGGGGCCGGGGGGGCCCGGGCGCCCCCCCCGCGCCCCCCCCACCGGGGTTTTTATAGGAAGGGGGGAAGGAGGGCGGGGGGCTGGACCGGGGCCCCCCCGCCGCCCCGCGCCGACACTAACTGTCTCGGGCTCTTTGTAGTGGGGCGGGGCCGGGGGGGCGCCCTTATTTTATTGTATTATGTTTTTTTTATTATTATTAAACTTTGGAGGCTATTGGGGAGCTCTGTTTCGGGAGGGGGGGCTCCCCACGTGGGGGGGGGGGTCTGCGCGCCGCGCATGCGCCGCAGGGGGCGGGGCCGAGCGGCTTCCCCATTGGCTGCGGCATCTGCCAATGGTGGCGCGGCACGTGCTGTGGGGGGCAGGTGGCCGCGAGGCCGCGACCGTTAGGGCTCGGACCGCCACGAGGCTTCTTGAGGCGACGAGCCAGCAGCTCCCGCCCCTCCCTGCAGCGTTTTCTGAGGTAAAAGGTGAGGTTTCCTCCCCCGTAGCAGCCTTCTCTGAGGTAAAAAGTGAGCAGGGGCCCCACGGTGTAATCCCCTGAGGTAAAAGGTGAGGTTTCTTCCCGTGTACCTGCTGCCCCTGAGGTAAAAAGTGAGGTTTTCCCTTCTCAGTAGTGTCCCCTGAGGTAAAAAGTGAGGTTTTTTTTCCCTAACTGGCACTATTTGCTGAGGTAAGAAGGAAAGTCTGCCCCACTCCAAGGTTCTTCCTCCACCCCAGGGTTCCCCTATGGCAGTGACTCCCCCTCCACAGGCTCCAGCAACATCGTGCTCGGTGGCACATCCCAATGGCTGCAGGGCTTTATTGGGGTGCGGTTGGGGCGGGGGGGTTAGGGCCCGCCGACACAGGCCATCTCATCGGCCAGCTCGTCCTCTGCCAGCGGCCGCAGTGGCTCCTCATCACTGTAGATAGGGCCGGCAGGGGCCGGCGAGGCGCGTTGGCGCGTCAGCAGGTCAGCAGCGGCGCTCTCCATCTCGTCCATGGTCATGTCGCAGGCATCGGCGATCTCCCGCTTGGCCACGGCCACAAACTTGGGGTCCCGTGCGAAGAGCCCCAGCCCCTCTGAGATGAGCACCTGCGGGGGAGGGCGGGGGGCATGGGTAGCTGGCACCAGTGCCCCTGCTGTGGGCAGGGGCCTGCCCTGGGTGGCTCATGGGGGCTGGGAGGTGCCCCCAGTTCACTCACCGCCTCGACGAGGCTGTCGGCGGAGCCGCGGGCCAGCGTGTCCCCAGGGCCGCACGGCCGCAGGCGGAGGGGCCCAGGGGGGGCGTGGTCCCCCATGAACCAGCGTGAGAGTGGGGGGAGGCTGCCACCCGCCCCTGATGGCCCCCCCTCCACCAGGATCAGGGGTGCGTAGAGCAGGTGGCCGTGGGCAGGCGCCGCTGCCGCCCAGGCGCGTGAGGAGCCGCCCAGGCGCCACGTCTCGGAGCTGCCGTAGCCCTGTGAAGCGGGAGCGCGAGGGGGGCGTCAGGGTGCGAGGCGGGAGCCCCTCATGCACGGGGCACGTGGGTGCTAGGCAGCTGCGCTTGCCCAGGCAGCGGCACACGATGGGGTAGACACGTTCGCAGGCGGCACGGGGGTGTCCCCACGCGGTACCTGGGGCCGAGTGGGGCCGGGCGGCCCCGAGGGGTTGTAGGTCCCCGGGATGGGCTCGTCCTCGCAGCTGCCCTGGCGCCGCAGGCACTGGATGGCGAAGGAGGGCTTCCGGCCTGGGGCTGTCCGTCAGCGCTGCCTGGCCACGCCCCCGCACGGAGGCTCCTCGGCCACGCCCCTCTCCAAGCCCCGCCCCCGGGCTCCGCCCAGCCCCTGGTCTATCCCTGGCCCCACCCCCGGGCTCTGCCCAGACCCTGGCTCCATCCCTGGCCACGCCCCTCCAAGCCCCGCCCCTGGGCTCCGCCCAGGCCCTGCTCCATCCCTGGCCACGCCCCCTCCCTCCAAGCCCCGCCCCTGGCCACGCTCCCTCACCAGAGGCCCTTCCCCGGCTTCCTGGTCCTGCCCCCTCCTAGAGGCCCTGCCCCTACCTGTGGGCGTGGGGGGCAGGAGGCGTCGCCGCTTGAGCTGTTGCCCCTCGAGGGCCCCATTGAGGAGGGCGAAGTGCCGGGGGGGGAGGGGCAGCGACCCCGTCCGTGGCTCTGCCCCTGCCCAGCTGGCAGGTGGGGGCGTGGGGCTGGCCCTGAGAAGCCTGGGGTGGGAGGACAGGGGGCATGAGGGGCAGGGGAACCCGTGGGGGGTCCCCCCCCGCCTGCCTGCCCGCTGTGGGGTGCCGCCCTTGTGACAGCGTGTGCAGCCCTGGGCAGCCCCGTCCCCCACTTGCCTGTGGCGGCTGGCCAGGCCCCCTGTGTCGTCCTCGTGGCTGCCGTCCCCCGGCTCCTCCCCGTCCTCGGGGGGCCCCGGCTCCTCCAGTCCCCCGCCGAGCTCATGGCCTGTGTCCGAGTGCCGCCTGCATGCGGGGGCCGTCAGCACCTCGGCAGCTGGGTGTCCTCAGGCCCCTCCCCCAGGTCCCAGCGCCCCCATGGTACCTGCTGCTGTGGCGGTGCATGGCCACGTGGGGCAGGGGCGCAGGCTCCTCTCCCTCTGTGGGGACAGGGCTGCCGGCGGAGGGGGGCTCCCCCCGGAGCGGGGGGCTGGGGGCGGAGCCGTACAGGGTCTCGGGGGCCTGTGGAGAGAAGGGGTGGGGCTCATTGCTGGGCGGGGTGTGAGGCAGGTGGGGCCGGTGGGGCAGGGCTCACCGTGAAGGTCAGCTGCTCGTCGCTGGGCTCGGGGGGGCCATCGTCGCCCTCCAGGTCGCAGCTCAGCGCCCGGCGCATCTCGGGGCCCAGCGCCTGCAGGGTCTGCAGCCCGGCCTGGGGGCAGGAGGGCGGTTACCGCGGCAGCTGCCCCCGGGGGTCGCTCAGGCCGGGGTGTCCCGGGGCCCCTGCCCACCTGGAGGGCGTGCTCATTACTGGGGCCGGCGCTGGGGCCCAGCATCCCCCGCTCCTTCCGCCGCCGGAACTTGCGGAAGTAGTCCTGGATCAGGAAGGTGGCGTAGAACTTCCCCACGGTGACCTCCTCCTCTGGGGGGGCAGCAGGGTCAGGGGCGCCGGGGCCCCGCGGCGGGCGCCGGGGTGCCCGGGCTGGCGGGGCGTGCTCACCCTCCGGAGGGGGGATGACCTCGTCCAGCAGCTTGGGCTTCGTCCTCTTCCAGATTTTCTTGATGACGGCACGGAGCTCCTTGTTGGCCAGGTCCAGGTTCCCTGGGGGCGAGCGGTCCCTCAGGGAACCCAGGCGTCTGCCCCGCCCCCAGCCCTGACCTGGGGCCCCCCAGGCCCCAGGGGCCCAGGCGTTCGGGCCCACCGCAACCTTCAGTCTTGATCTTGAGGGAGGTGCGGACGAGGGCGAAGAGGGTGGCGTTGAAAGTCACGGTCCCGTCGGAGTTGAGGGGCATGTTCATGGCCACCAGGCGCTGGGGGTGGGGGGCGGAGGTGTGAGCCCGGGTGTCCGGGCGCCCCCCAGCCCCGCCTCCCTCCTCCCTCCCAGAGCCCCGCAACCTGCTGACCTTGCAGGCCACGCGGTGGGGGCAGAGCTTCCCGAAGCCCAGGGGCGGCTGGATGCGCCGCAGCAGCGTCACCACGTCCAGGTGTTTGATGCGGCCCCTGCAGGGCGGCGGGGGCGGAGGTGAGGCCGCCCCGGACGCCTGGGCCCCTCGGCGGGGTCCGCAGGGGTGGGGTCGGACCTGGCGGCGGGGTCGTACTCGGACCAGACACGCTTGAACTCGTCGAGGTGGTGGGGGCCGAGGATGGACCAGTCCCGCGTGAGGTAGTCGAAGTTGTCCATGATGACAGCCACGAAGAGGTTGATGATCTGGGGGCGGCGGGCTGTGGCTAGGGGGCTGCCGGGGCCGCCACGAGGGGGCAGGGGCCGTTGCTAGGGGCCGCGGCTGTTGCCGTGCCTGTAGCCGGGGCCGTTGCTAGGGGCCGCGGCTGTTGCTATGTGCGTTGCTGGGGCCGCTGCTAGGGCTGGATGCTGCTCCTGTGGCTCTGCAGGGAGGCAAAGGGCCGGCGGGGAGCAGCTTTGGGGCCGGGGGGCGCCGCGGGCCGGGGCGGGGGCTCACCAGGAAGGCGCAGAGCATGAAGAAGCTGATGAAGTAGACGATGGCGAAGTTGCTGCCGCAGGTGAACTCCTCGCCGGGGCCGGCGTCCGACTCGGGGTCGCAGCGCTTCCCCGGCAGGCTGGCCAGCATGATCTCCTGCCAGGCCTCCCCCGTGGCGCACCTGCGCCGCGCGCACCCATGCGGCCCCCAGCCCCGCAGCCCCACGAGGCCGCGGACGCGCCGGGGGGGCACGGGGACCCTACGGGGCTCTCCCAGACCCGCTGGGGGCCCATCGACCCCACAGGGACCAGCAGGGACCCATTGACCCCACAGGGACCGGCAGGGACCCATCAACCCACAGGGTCCTGCAGGGATCCAACAACCCCATAGGGACCTGCAGGGACCCATTGATGCCACAGGGACCCATCAACCCCATAGGCATCTGTAGGGATCCCACGACCCCATAGGGATCTGCAGGGACCAGCTGACCCCACAGGGGAGTCACCGGCACCCACTGACCCCACAGGGACCCATCAATGCCACAGAGACCCCCACCGGGGCCTGTAGGGACCCATCAACCACACAGGGACCCCACGGACCTGCAGGGAGCCATCAACACCACAGAGACCCGAAGGGGCCCACTGACCCCCCCCAGGGCCCCACGAGGCCCCCCCGGCACCTGAAGAGCAGCAGCACGGCCTGGGGGAAGGTCTGGAAGTTGTTGTTGCGGTTGATCTGGGTGCCGTCCTGCAGCGCCACCTTGCCGAAGGTCTGCGGGGCCGGGGGAGTGTGGGGTGCGGGGGGCGGCCCCCTCGCCCCGAGGCGCGCGCGGCGCCCCGCAGGGCTGGGGCCGGCTCACGCACGAGGGCCTGCGAGCCCCCCCCACCTGCATGCCGATGACGGCGTAGATGAAGAAGATCATGGCGATGAGGAGGGCGACGTAGGGCAGGGCCTGGGGGAGCCGGCAGCAGGTGAGCCTGGGGCCGGTCCCCCCGCGGCACCGGGGGGGACGTGGCGCAGCCCCCCCGGCAGCACCTGGAAAGACTTGACGAAGGTCCAGAGCAGGGTGCGGATGCCCTCGCCCTTGGACAGCAGCTTCACCAGCCGCATCACCCGGAAGAGCCGGAAGAAGGTGATGGAGATGCGGGAGCTGTCCTCGGAGCTCTGGGGGGCACAGCGCGGGTCAGGGTGCCCGCGGCCGCGCAGCTGCGCAAGGCGGGGACGCCGGGACCCCCCCCGTACCTCACCGACATGACCCCCGTTCTGTTGTGCGGCAGCCGCGCAGATGGAGACAGACGCACGGATGGAGACGGACACACAGGCAGACGATGGGATGGATGCGCGCAGAGGCGAGATGGACAAATGGAGATGGACGCACAGATGGGCACGAGAGGCCCGGACACCCGGGCTCCGGGGGTGGGGGACGACACTCACGTTGACCTCGGTGACGGCGATGTCCACCACACTGCCCACCACGATGAGGGCGTCGAAGGTGTTCCAGGCGTCGCAGAAGTAGTGCTGGGCGCGAGGGTGTGAGGGGCGCGAGGGCACCTCTGCGGGGCAGCGCCTCGCACGACCCCGCGTGGGGCCCTCGTGCAAGGCTCCCCCCCATGCAAGGCCCTCGTGCAAGGCTCCCGTGCCCCCCCCCCCAGCATGCGAGGCCCTCGTGCAAGCCTACCCTGGGCTTGAAGGCGATGATCTTGAGCACCATCTCAACGGTAAACAGCCCCGTGAACACCATGTTGAGCAGGTCCATGACGTAGTTGAATGGCTTTGACTGCTCGTAGTGCTGGGGTGGGGGCATGGGCTCAGCTTCCTCAGAGCCCCCCAAGGATCCCGAAACTGCCCCCCAAGTCCCTAAGTGCCCTCCAAACGTCTCCTTGCTGCCTCCCAACCCTGCTAACAGCCCCAAGAGGGAGCTCCCCCCTCCCGGTCCCCATGCGCCCAGCTGCCCCCCGCACCACCCCGCACCCACCTGTACGGCCAGGGCAATGGTGTTGAGCAGGATGAGGACGAACATGATGTACTCGAAGGCGGTGGAGTTCACCATGGCCCACACCCGGTACTGGCTCCGGTTCTTGGGGATGTAGCGCCGCAGTGGCTGCGCCTTCAGCGCGTACTCGACGCACTGCCGCTGTGGGGTGGGTGGGGGGGGTGAGCGCTTCGTACAAGGCACAGCTGCAGCCCCGCTGGGACGGTGCTCGGTACCTGGTTCTTGTCCAGCTCGCAGTTCTTGTACTCGCTCTCACCCTGGGCGCGGAAGGTGATGATGACGAAGCCCACAAAGATGTTCATCATGAAGAAGGCAATGACGATGATGTAAACAATGAAGAAGATGGAGATCTCAACCCGATAGTTGTAGATGGGCCCTTGGTCCTCTGCGTTGGCATCGATGGCCTTGTAGAGCAGCCTGTGCACCACCCCAAAGGGTTTTTTTGGGGGGGGGGGGGGGGGGGAACGTGTGATGGAATAGCCTTGAAACTCCCGGGGCGTTGGGGGGGGGGGATTGCCATTGAAATGGCAATGGAGGCGCCTATAGAGAGTGCCTTGAAACAACTGCCCGTGGGGAGTCTGGAAACTGCTAATTTTTTTTTTAGGGGGGGTGTATGCATTGAAAATAAAGATGAGAGAGCCTTGAAACTGCTATAGAACTCAGTCTTAAAAATACATGTGAGGGGTGCCTTGAAACGGCAGCAGGAAGGGCTCAAAATTTCAGGTAGAGGGCCTGGAAACAGCAGGTGTGAAGGTGGGACCTTGAAACTGCAGTTGGGGAAAACCCTGAAACAGCTATGGAAAGGCCTTGAACCTGCAGCTGGGGAGCCTTGAAACTGATGGACCAGGCCTCAAAAGGGGGGGGGGCATAAAACTGCTACAGAAGAGCCTTAAAACTGCAAGGAAGGAGCTGGGGGGGGGGGCCTTGAAATGAGGGTGTTGAAACTACGGGTGGAAAGCCTTGAAACTGCACGGGGGGGTGGGGGTGGTCTTGAAGCTGCTATAGGGGAAGGCTTGAAACTGCAATGGGAGACTTGAAATTGGGGGAGCCTTGAAACTGCTACAGAAAGACCTTGGAACAGTTACTGCAAGGCCTTGAAACTATGGGTGGGGAGCCTTGAAACTGCTATGGAAGGACTTGAACCCACTATGGGGGAGCCTTGAAACTGCAAAGGCCAGGCCTTAAAGCTGTTATGGAGGGGGTGCAAAACTGTTGGGAAAGCCTTGAAACTGCTATGGAAGAAGCTTGAAACTGCAGCTGGGGAGCCTTGAAACTGATGGGGGAAGTCTCAAAACTAGGGGAGTGGCTTGGCACTGCTATGGGAAAGCCTTGAAACTGCAGGAAGGCCCTTGAAGTTGCTCTGGGGTGTTTTGAAAATGCAATGGAGGGGCCTTGAAATGGCTATGGAAGGGCTTTGAACCAGGAAATGGGGAGCCTTGAAACAGACAAAAAGCTCAGAAACTGCAGATAGGGGAGCCTTGAAACTGCTGGATGGGGGCCTGAAACTGCAGCTGGGCAGCTTTCAAACTGCTATGGAGATGCCATCAACGCGCAGATTGGGAAATCCTTTAAACTGCCGGGAGCAGGGGGCTTACAGCTGCAGCGGGGCACATTGAGACTGCATTTCCGAGCACCCTGAAATTGCAAGGGAGGGAGGAGGAGGCATGAAGCCAACTTGGGGAACCTCAAAGCTGCAGTTGGGGGGAGGGGGAACCTTGAAACTACTATGGAAGGCCCATGAAACAGCTGGGGGGGGTCTTGAAACTGCCATAAGGGAGCTTGACTAAATTATTTGGGAAGCCTTGAAACTGCTATGGTGACTCTTGGAACCTGTGTGGAAGCCCCTGATACTGCTGGGAAAAAAAATGTATTTAAACTGCTTTGGAGACTTGTGAAACAGGGCGGGGGGGAGGGGGAATAAACTTGAAATGGCTGGGGAGGGGGAACTTTTGGGGGGGGGGTCTTAAAACTGCAGGAGCTTGACGTTGTTGGGAGGCCTTGAAACAACCAAAGGGAGGTGGGGCACAACTACTGTAGGTGGCCTTTAAATTGCTGGGAAGAGTGCTTAAAACTGCTTTTGGGGGGTTGACCCCAAGATGGGGGGGGGGGGGCTTGAAATCATCATTGAGGGACTGGAAACTGCTCTGTGGGGCTTTAAAACTGGGGCAGGGGGGGACTCAAAAGTGCTATGGGGTCTTTGAGACGGGGGCAAGGGGGAGTCAAAACTGCAGTGGGAGGCCTCAGGAGAGGCTTCCCTGTCAGAGAGGCTTGAAACTGGGGGCGGGGGGGGGGGGGGGGCAGGCCTTGAAACTCCCGGGTGGGTATTGAAACAGCTTTGGAGGGGGGGGGCGCCTGGAGACCGCTGTGAGGGGCCTGGAGACCGCCGGGGGCACTCACGCGGGCCAGCCCTCGAAGGTGGAGACGGTGAAGAGCGCCATCATGCCAGCCAGCACGTTGTCGAAGTTGAAGTCGCTGTTGTGCCAGAGGCGCTCGCGCACCGTGGGGTGCGCCACGTCCCCGTCCTTGTACACGATGAAAGTGCCCCTGGGGGGCGGGGAGAGGGGGTCAGCCCCACCACCCCGGGGGGGGGGGGCGGGCGGGGGGGGCAGTGGGGTGGTACAGGGGCGCACTTGCATTCCGCAGGCGTGTGCTTGGCCTCGTCAGTGCAGCTGTAGAACTTGCCCTGGGGAGGGGGGTGCCGGGGGGGGTGTCAGCTCGGACCCACTGCGTGGGGAGCGGCCCCCCCCCCCCACGATCCCCTCTCCCCCCCGGCAAGGAGGCACCTTGAAGAGCTGGACCCCGATGCAGGCGAACATGAACTGCAGCAGCGTCGTCACGATCATGATGTTGCCGATGGTGCGGATGGCCACAAAGACACACTGCACCACGTGCTGCGCACCAGTGACACCAGTGTCACCAGTAACATTGGTGACACCCCCTCGACACGTCGCACCACATGCTGTGCACCAGTGACACCAGTAACACCACCCGCTGCAGCACCTGCAGCACCAGTAACGCCCCCTCTCTCCGCAATGTGTTGGGTTACCAGTGCTCCCAGTATGCACCAGTAAGAGCTGCTGCCCCCATTCCAGTGTTCCCAGTACACACCAGTAACAGGCACTGCTCCCCTCCACACACTGCATGATGAGGGCACCAGTGCACCCAGCACACACTAGTAACACCCACTGCCCCTCCCACCGAATCCTGGGGGGAAGCAGTGGTCTCTGCCCTCCCCCCCCCCAAGTGCTCCCAGTACTCCCAGTCCCACCTTGAGGCCCTTGGCACGGTTGATGGCTCGCAGGGGCCGGAGCACACGCAGCACCCGCAGGATCTTCACCACCGAGATGGCGCTGGAGCTGCCGGCAGCATCAGGCCCAGTGCTCCCAGTGCCCTCCAGTGCTCCTCCCTGCTCCCAGTATCCCCCCACGTGCTCCCAGTACCTTTCTGTGCCCTCCCAGTAGCCCCAGTGGCACTCACATTGCCCCCAGTAGCCCCAGAGCTGGTCCCAATGCCCCCAGCACTCCCCTGCAGCCTTGCCCTCCCAGTGCCCCTAGTAGCCCCGGAGCTGCTCCCAGTGGCCCCAGTAGCGCCCCCAGTGCCCCCAGCAGCTCCAGAGCCCTCCCAGCGCCCCCAGCAGCCCAGTGCTCACTGGATGCCGAAGGAGATGAGGGAGACGCCGACCACCAGCAGGTCAAGGAGGTTGAACCAGTTGCGGCAGAAGGAGCCCTTGTGCAGGAAGGCGCCGAACGCCGTCATCTGGGGCAGGCCGTGAGCCCAGGTGTCCGGGCCCCTCCCCGCCCCCTGCCCGCGCCCGGGGCCCCCGGGGCCCCGGCGTCCGGCGTACCTTGAGCAGGATCTCCACGGTGAAGATGGAGGTGAAGGCGTAGTCAAAATAGCCCAGGATCTGCAAGGGAGACGGGGGTGACCCCCCCACACACACCCCAGCTACCCCTTGACACCCCCCCAACTACACCCTGCCCTCCAACTGCCCCAACACCCCTATGGTTGGGGGCGACAGGGCCCTAGAGGCCCCAGCAGCCCCTGCAGGTGGGGGCAAGCGGGTCCCAGTCACCCCAGCGGCCCCAGTTGCCCACATGGTTGCGGGGCGAGTGGGCCCGCACGGGGTCCTCGGCGGCCAGCGAGACGCTGCTGAGGATGATGAAGACGAGGATGAGGTTGGTGAAGACGTGGTGGTGGATGAGCGCGTGGCACCGCACCCGCAGCCTGGGGACAGCGACGGGCTCAGGGCACTGCCAGGCCCAGGCCTCCCAGTCCCCACCAGCCATGCCGCCCCCCATCCCAGTTAGCCCCCTTCCCCATGAGCTTCCCAGGCTCCCCACAAGTCTTCCCAGCTCCCCTGATACGCCGTCCTCCCAGCCCCAGCGCCCTTAGTCCCACTGCTCTCAGTTCTAGCCCTCACGGTGCCCCCAGTCCCACTGCTCCTAGCTGTCCTGGTGTTCCCAGTCCCAGTTCTCCCAGCGCTGCCACTCCTAGTTTCAACCCCCCTGTTCCAGTGCCCCCAGCCCTCCCAGTTCCCCCAGCCCCAGAGCTCCCAGTCCCAGCCTCCCACTTCCCCTAGCCCCAGCATCCCCAGTCCCCCAGTATCCCTAGTGCCAGCCCCCCCAGTGCTCCCAGTGCCCCCAGTCTCACGGGTTGGTGCTGCCCAGCAGGAAGAAGGCGCTGCCCTCAGGGATTGGCACCACCTTGGGCTTGGGGGGCTCCTCCAGGGGCTCCGTTCGTGGCCCCCCCAGGCTGTCCCGCTCCCCCCCGTTCTCCTCGCCTGTGGGGACCCAGGTGTCCAGGCAGCACGCACACAGACTGGGACCCCAGTGCCTGGGGCCCTCCTCCTTCCTGGGACCCCGGCGTCTGGGTGGGCTGGCACCTACCTTCTTCGCTCCCCTCCTCCTCCTCTTCCTCCTCCTCCTCCTCCTCTTCCTCAGGCTCCAGTGGCTCCCCCTCAACCTGGAGGTGGGATGAGCACGTGTGCACATGGGCTGAGCACATGCATGTAGACACACGTGAGCGCCACGCACAGGCGTGGGGACACGCATCCTCTGTCCGCACTCACCTTCACGCTCACATCCCGGCTCCCTGCACCGGCCTCCACCTCCCCAGCCTTGTCCCTGCGGAGTCGCAGGGGCTCAGCCAGAGGACTCACGTGACGGGTGCCCCCGCCCCCCATCATCCCCGCGGGGACCCGCACGTCCGGGTGCTCCCGCCTCGGGGGCCCCAGCTCACTTCTTGCTGTCGGCACCCGAGTTGATGTTGTCGCCGTCAGCCAGGTTGTCAACAGCGATGGCCAGGAAAACGTTGAGGAGGATGTCTGGGGAGGAAGGGGTTAACCAGTGCTCCCAGTTCCCCCTCACTCGTACTCCCAGTATCCTGCCAGTGCCTCCCAGTGCCTCCCACCCTTTTCCAGTGTCCTCGCAGCCCCTCCAGTGCCTGGGCCCCAACCAGTCTCCCATCACCCAACGCTCTGTTCCCAGTCTCCTGTGTCAGAGCCCAGTATCCTCAGTTATCCAGTGCCCCATTCCCAGTCTCTTCAGTCCCCTTTGCGCTCCCCAGGCCCTGCTGTGTCCAGCCCCAATGTCCCCAGTCACCCACAGCCCCATTCCCAGTGCCTCCAGTTCCTCCTGCATTGAAGCCCAGTGTCCCCAGTCACCCATGGCCCCATTCCCACTGCCTCTTGTCCCTCCTGTGTTGGAGTCCAGTGTCCCCAGCCACCTGCAGCCCTGTTCCCAGTGCCCCCAGCACCCCCAGTGCCACGCACAGTTGCCACAGATGAAGAGGATGACAAAGTAGACGCAGACTAGCATGCCAGGGAAGACGGGGCCGCCGTAGGCCATAATCCCGTCGTACATCACCGCATTCCAGTCCTCTCCCGTCAGGATCTGCGGGTGCCCCCCAACGCTGGTGTCACCCCAGGCCCTCGAGGGCCCCCCAGTTCTCCCAGTACAAGCCCCTCCCATCAAGCTAGAGGTGGGGTTGAGGTACCTGGAAGACAGTGAGCAGGGCTTGGGGGAAGGTGTCGAAGGTGCTGCGCTTGGTCTGCGTCTCGTCAAAGCTGAAGCGGCCCCCGAAGAGCTGCATGCCCAGAAGCGCAAAGATGATGATGAAGAGGAAGAGCAGCAGCAGCAGCGAGGCAATGGACTTCATGGAGTTCAGGAGGGAGCCCACCAGGTTGCTCAGCGAGGCCCAGTGCCTGTGGAGACAGCAGGGGCTTTAGTGGGAGCACGGGGACGTGGTGGGGGCCTGGCGGCGTCCCCTCCCTCCCCGCACCTGGTGACCTTGAAGACGCGGAGCAGGCGGACGCAGCGCAGCACAGAGATGCCCAGCGGCTCCATGGCCCCGCGCTCCACCAGCGCCGTCTCCAGCACCCCACCGCACACCACGAAGCAGTCGAAGCGGTTGAAGAAGCTGGCGAAGTAGCAGCTGGGCCCCAGCGCGTACAGCTTCAACACCATCTCGGCGGCGAAGAGCGACAGCAGCGCCTTGTTGGCGTAGGCTGCAGGCAGAGGGCCGGCGCTCGCACCCGCGCGGGCCCTGTGGCACCGTGCTGAGGCCCCAGTGTCCGGGCCAGCGGCGGTACCTTGGGTCTGGGTGAGCCAGGGCGGCTGCCCGTGGTGCTCGGAGGCGATGGTGAGCGTGTTGAGGAACACCAGCAGCAGCACCATCCAGTAGAATGACACCGACTTCACTGCCCCCCGGCACCGGCGCCGCAGCAGGCGGTTCAGCCGCCGCAGCCGCCGCCTGCGAGTAGTGGGGGGGGGGTGTGGCAGGGTGTTGGGGACACAGTGGCTTTGGCTTTGGGGGGGCCTCTGTGTGCTCCCCCCCTCCCTGTTCCTCCTCACTTCCCACTTACCAAAACTTGGTCTTCGTGATCTTGCCCCTGGTGGGGGGACAAAGGCAGGGAGTCACCCCGCAGCCGGGGATCCTTGGGCCCGTGGCAGCAGTTAGGGGCTAAGAGGGGGCCGTAAATGGCCTCGTGGATCAGTGTGAGGGGCTCGGGGGGCCCTGGCGGGTCCTGGGGCTCCTAGGGGTCTCTGTTGGGGTCCCAGGGCCCTGGAAGTCCCAGGGATCAGAGCTATAGCCCGAGGGGTTGGTGTTGGGGTCCCAGGGGACCACAGGGGATCATGGGGGATCCAGGGGTCACTTTGTCAGTCCCAAGGGTCAGTGCTGGGATCCCAGGGGGGCCATAGAGGATCATGGGAGTCCCAGGGGTCAGGGTCCCTAGCGGGCGGTAGGGGGCCCCAAAGGGGCCCTGGGGTATCCTGGGGGTTCCAGGAGTCACTGTTGGGTCCCAGGGGGGCATACGGGATCCTGGGGGTCCCAGAGGTCAGTTTGGGTGTCCTAGGGGTTGGGGGGGGATCTCATGAGGCCTTGCAGAGCTGTGGGGGGACCCATCGGGATGCTGGGGGCCAGTTTGGGGGTCGTGGTGATGCAGGGCCCCTCCCCGAGGCTCACAGGCAGCGGTCGCAGGCAGTCGGTTGCAGCTCCTCGTCCCCCACGGTCTCCGTGTTCACCGAGGTGGTCTCGCTCCCAGGGAGGCTGGCTGGGGTGGGGGGCAGCAGTGAGAGTTGTGTGCGGGACCCTGGCATCTAGGGCGGGAGGGCCGCAGCGCACGTGGCGTTACCATGGGTGTCCGTGGAGTGGCTCGTGTGCCGGAGCCACTTCAGCCGGGGTTTCCGCTTCCCCATGAGGTCCTCAGCGGTCAGCCCTGGGGGATTTGGGGCAAACAGGTTGTGCGGAGGGCAGCGATGCTGGCGAGGGGCAGTGCAGACCCACGGCACAGGCTAGGGGGCGGCTCCTCGGATGCTCACGGTGCTTCTCATGCTCCCCATCATCTTCGTCAGCTTCGAGGTCCTCAGCCTGTGTGATCCAGTCCATGTAGCCCCGGAGATCCTCCTCCAGCTGCTGCTTCTCCCGCAGCTTCTGGAAGTCACCGCGGGCCTTGGCCTTCTCACGCTCCTTGGAGAACTCGCTGAGGGTGGCCAGGCAGGTGTCGCACGCTGGGGGGCCACCACGCCACCCCATGCCACCCGCCAGCCTCACCCTTGCTCACCCACTCAGCACCCCTAGCACCAGGTTGAGGACGAAGAAGGAGCCAAAAATGACAAGGCTGACGAAGTAAATCCAGGGCAGCTCGTGGCCCATAGCATCCTGCATCTGTAGGAGGCAGAGGAGTGTCAGCAGGGGGCAGATGAGGGTCCCCCGCGGCAGGCGGGCCCCCCCCAGCTCACCCAGTAGAGCACGTCAGTCCAGCCCTCCATGGTGATGCACTGGAAGACGGTGAGCATGGCGAAGAAAAAGTTGTCGAAGTTGGTGATGCCACCGTTGGGGCCCTCCCAGCGGCCCCGGCACTCCGTGTTGTTCTGCACGCAGGCCCGGCCGTGCCCCGAAAAGGCGCAAGGCGACGGGTCGTCCTCCGACTCCAGGTCTGCGAGCGGGGGGCCACATGTGAGCCTGGGCGGCTCTAGTGGGGCCCAGGGACGCCCCAAGCATCCCCAGAGGTTGCGGGGGGGCCTGGGGCTGCACCACATGTGGTGCCAAGGCTTCTGGGGGGGCAATGCGGGGGTGCCGGGCCCCCCTCACCAGAGCCAATGAAGAAGCAGGTCTTGTGCATGCGGCCGATGAAGAGCTCGAGGCCGATGATAGCGTAGATGATGATGACAAAGAGGACGAGCAGGGCGATGTGGAGCAGCGGCACCATAGCCTTCATGATGGAGTTGAGGACGATGTGCAGGCCTGTGGGAGGCGGTGGCTGCAGGGCGGGGGGCCCGCGCCCGCCCACATGGGCACACCCCCGCGCAAGGCCTGCCCGCCGCGCGGCACTCACTGGGCACGCCAGAGACGAGGCGGAGGGGCCGGAGCACCCGGAAGGCGCGCAGGGCCTTGACGTCGAAGCCACCCGGCTTGCCGCTCATGTGGTGGGCCTCGCCGGGCTTGTGCGAGGCCTGCTCCAGGATCACGCTGAAGAGCCTGCGGGGCAGCGGCAGCGCTCACGGGGGCGCCGGGGCCTGCGAACAGCCCCGCTGCAGGCAGGCTGCTGGGGCAGTTATCGCTCCCCCGGGGCAGGCGCAGAGCGTTTTGCCCCCTTGACATGAGGCAGTCATTCCCATCCTGGGCGGTCCTCCCCCTCGGAGTTGTTACCCATCTCTGGGGGCAGCCACCCCCCCCTCAGAGGGCAGCTCCCCCCCCCGCCACCGAGGTGGTCACTCCCCTGGTGGCCACCCCCTCACCCCACGACGACGATGACAAAGTCGAGCAGGTTCCAGCCATTGCGGATGTAGGCGCTGGGGTGCAGTACCAGCCCGTAGGCAATGATCTTCAGAAAGGTCTCCACCGTGAAGATGATGAGGAAGACGTACTCCACCTGCTCCTGGGGCCGGCAGGGGGTGGGGGTGAGCCCAGGGGTCCAGGCCCCCCTGCCCCGTAACACCCTTCACCCACCCAGCTGCCCCACCACCCTTCCCAGCATCTTCTGCTGCCCGTGGGCTCTGCTACGGACACAGGACCCAAGCGTCCAGGGCGCTGCCCAGCCCCCTCTTCCCCCCACCACAGCTGGGTTGGGCACAAGGGACCGGGGTGTCCGGGCGTCACAGCCTCACCGCCTCCTCCGGGGCTCTTTTGGGAAACAGGGACCCAGACATCCGGGCCATGGTTTGGGGGAGGGGGGGCGCTTGGCCACACGGGGAAGGGACCCAGGCATCCTGGCCATAGAGCCCCGCTATGGGGGAAGGGCGCTAAGCTGGGATTAGAGCCCCCCTGCCCACCCTAGCCATGGGTAAGCGGCTTAGGCATACAGCACACGCATGTGCACAGGGACACACGTGCCACATGCCCCGGGAGACTCCGGAGTCCAGGCACCCTCGCTGTGCCCCACAGCCCCCCCTGGGGGGAATCCAGCATCTGGGCATCCCTGCTCCCCCCCACAGGCCCCCCTGGGCGCCCCTGGTGCCAGGGCACCCCCCTAGGTCCCCAATTTCCTCTCACACCCAAAGCAGCTTCGTTAGGCTGCCTTGTTAGCGCTGATCCCTTAACGAGCTCAACCCGCACCTGACTGGGACCAGCTGAGGACACTCAACATGGCCCAACAAGGCCTGAGGGGACACCTGGGTCCCTATGGGGGGCACAGGCTAGGGTCTCTGGGGCTGCCCGGATGCTTGGGCCCTCATGGGGGCAAGGGGGGCACAGGGTGGGGTCCCTGGGGCTGCCATACACCGGGGTCCTCACCAGGTTGTGGTTGGCGGCGTTGGAGTCATCCTCGGGGAAGGGGATGTAGACACCCAGAGCCACACAGTTGGCGAAGATGGTGACAAGGATGAGGATGTCGAAGGGCCTGGGGGCCGTGGTGTCACGGGGGTGGGGCTGGGGCGTCAGTCATCCCCACCCCGCCAGCAGTGCCACCGCACCCCCGTCCCCCCACGCCCCCCACTCACTTCCACTCAACAATGCTGATGGCGGCGCGGCGGATGGGGTTGTTGAGGCGGAGGCAGAAGAGGGCACGGGGGGAGCGCGGGACTCCTCCCGAGCCCTGGCCCTTGTGCTTGGCGTGGGGTGGGCGCCGATGGCGGGGGCCTGGGGGCGTCCCCCCGCCCGCCAGCCCCCCAGGCCCCTCGCCCACTGGCCACCCCAGGGGCTGCCCCATGGCCTTGGCAAAGGACGGCAGCTCCTTGGGGGGCCCTGGGACAAGGGAGAGGGGCACGGTCAAGCACGGTCCCCCCAAGGGTCTCCTGGGCCCTCATTAGGCCCCAGAGCCCCTGGACCCCCAGGGACCTCCCTTGAACTCCCAGAATATCTCCTAGGATCTCCCCAGACCCCCTTCGAGCCCTCAGGGACTCCTTATATCCTTTGGGATCTCCACATCCCCTCAGGGACCCCCCCCCCGAGCCCTAGTATGTCCCCATAGTTTGCCCTATCCCCTCTAGAATCCCCTCTCAGAGCCCTAATATGTCCCCATGGTCCCCCTATCCCTTCTGGGACCCCCCCCCCCGAGCCCCTATATCTCCCTAGAGCACCCCATCACTTGTAAGACCTCCCAGAAACTCCGTATCTCCTCTGGGTCACCTCACCTCTACTGGGATCCCCTGGAGTCCCCATACCTCCCCTAAGCTGACCTTCCTCTTCAGGACCCCCCTACTATGTCCCCATGCTCCCCCCTATTCCCTCTGGGACCCCCCCCAAGCCCCAAAGTCTCCCCTGGGTCCTCACATCCCCACCGGGACAACCAGAGCCCCCATATCTCCCCACAGTCCCCTCATCCCCTCAAGAACTGCCCCCCAGAGCCCCCATATACCCCAGGGCTTCCCACATAGGCCCAGGACCCTCTCTGAACGCCCAGGCCTCCCCACACCCCCCCAGTAACCCCCCTGCACTCACCATCTCCGTTCTCCTCAGATTCTGACATAGTGAGGGGTGTCCAGGACGAGCTTGGGGGGGGTGTACTGGAGTCCAGGGGCTGCTTGAGGGGAGGTGGGGGGGATCTTGAAGGTATTAACAGGATCTAGCAGGCAATTGGGGCAGGTCGGGGTGTTCTGGGGGAGTCTCAGAGGTATTTGCAAGTGCCTGAGGGGTGTCCAGGGTGTTTGGGGATAGCAGGGGGCATCTAGGAGGGTCAGGGGGATTCGGAGGGTCTGTGGGCCCTGGGGTGGCTCCCGGCCCTCCCCAAGGCTCCTCCGGCAGCCCCAGCTTGTGGCTGCCGGGAGATTAACGGCTTAGAGAGGGAGCGCGTGAGAGGCAGGGCTGGTGACATGCAGCCCACGCATGTGCCAGGGCACACACATGTGTGCAAAGAGCAGGGACAGGGTTCACACACGTGTGTGGGGGGGACAAGACCAGAGCACACATGTGTACAAGGGGGACTGCGCTGGGGCACATGCATGTGAGGGGACAAAATGGGGCAGATGTGCGTGAGGGGACAAAATTGTGCATGCGCGTGTGAGGGGACAAAGTGGGGCACACGCATATGAGGCGGCACAGTGGGGCACATGTGTGAAGGGACAAAATGGGGCACGCGCATATGAGGAGGACAAAGTGGGGCACACGTGTGAGGGGAACAAAGTGGGGCACATGTGCAAAGGCCAAGAAGAGGCGCCCCACGAAGGGACAAGATGGCGCCGCCCCGCGTGAGGGACGCGCCGCCGCCGCCACCGTTTCCCGCCTCACTGCGCCTCGCGCCTCCGCCTTCCCGGCGTGCCTCGCGCCGCCCGCCGCGGACTCCACTTCCCGGCGTGCCCCGCGCTGGGCGGACCCTGCCTTCCCGGCGTGCTCCGCGACGCGTCCCGTGATTCCCGGTGGCGCTGAGGGAACCGAGCGGCGTGAGGGGGGCTGGGCCCCTCCCGGGAGCCCCCCAGCCCCTCCGGCACCCCCACCTCGCGCTGGGTCTTGGGGGCCCCTCAGCGGTGGCCGGGGAGGCATTTTGGAGAGTTTTGCGGGGATTTCAGAGTCTCTGCTCGCCCTGACGCCCCCCCCTCTACTCCAGCCCCCCGCCCCCGCAGGCTCTGCCCTCCCTCCCTGCAGGTTTCGGGGCTTTCCCCCCTCGTAAACCCCCCGCCGCTATGGAGGAGGTCGACAAAATCCTCATCCACTCGCTGCGGCAGGCGGGGACGTGAGTGGGGCTCAGGGAGTGGGAAGGTTGTGGGGGTTCTAGGGTGGGCAGAGGTGGGAGGTGGATTGGGAAGGACCTAAGGGAGTGGATGGGGCTCTGGAGGAGCTGATAGGGGAATGAGGGGATCTGAGGGAGCCCTAGGGACCCCTAGGACGATCTAATGAGGGGGCAGGAAAAGTTCCCCTCCCCTAGGTACTCTGAGATGGTTTAAGGAGGGTGTCAGGAGGATCTGGGGACACCTCAAGTGCTCTGGGATGATCTGCAGAGGGCCCCAGGAGGGTTTGGGACCCAGCAGGTGCTCTGGGATGCCCTGGAGGGGATTCTGGGAGGATTTGGGTACCTCTTAGGTGCTCTGAGATGATCTAGAAGGGGCAGGAGGATTTGGGGGGGCCAGGGGCAATGGGGGAGCCCTGGGGGTCCCCCCAGTGACTTGAGGGGGGCATGTGCCCCTGTGACCTCTGCTAGACTGGTGCCCCCTGAGATCCAGAGTGTGCGGGACTTCCCGCCGGAGCTGGTGGTGGAGGCTGCGGTGCGCTGCGTCCGTGTGGTGCGCCCGGCGCTGGGTGCCCCACTCAGCACCCTCCTGCCCCCCGGCATGTCAGCCCGCTTCCGCCTCGCCTCCGACCTGGCCAGTGCCTGCCAGGTAGGGCCCCGGTGTCTGGGCGCCCCGTGGCACAGCCAGGGGTGGGGGGACGCCGTGGCGCCTGGGCAGCCCCCCCCCCACACTGGCCCTGCCCTGCTGCAGGAGCTGGGCTTCAGCGGCGATGTGGGCTACCAGACCTTCCTGTACAGCTCCGAGCACGACACCCGCCGCCTCCTGCTCTTCCTTGTGGAGAAGCTGCCGCGGGACGAGGCCGAGGGAGGGGCCGAGCCCCCAGGTATGGTCGGGGAGGTGGTGGAGTATGGGGATGGGAAGCTTCCTGGGGCCACTTGGTCCGTGGGGGGCTCATGGGCCTAAGCCTAACCAGCCCCCCGCCCCTAGGGAAGTCAGGGACACTGCTCCGGGCTATTAGCGCCTGCATCCGGGACCAGCTGGGGACCCCCTGGGTGCCCCCCCGCTGCCGCACCCCTCGCTTCCAGCGCCTGCAGGTGAGTGCTTGGGGGAGCATGGCCTTGAGACCCTGCCAGAGTGTTCTCTGCCCCTTTTGGGGGATTCCCTTGGTCTCCTCAGCACTTGGGGACACCCAAGGCTTGTCTCTGCCCCTCCCTTCTTGTCCCCTGATCCTGTTCTCCCTGTTCAGTATCCCTGTGTTTTGAGGGGGGGTGTTTGGTGATCAGTAACAAATTGATTTTTCCCCCTCTCTTAGGGTGTTGGCCATCTCCATCCCTTTTCTACCTGCCCCCTGATTCTACCCCACACCGGGGGCTCCCCAGGTAGGGGATGATGGGATGGCCGGGGGGAGAGCTGCTGGGCTTGGGGGGAGCTTTGGTGGGTGGGGTAGCCTACAAGGGGGCTGTGTTTGGGGGATAGAGGAAGGGCTGGAAGGTCTGTGAGGGTTTGGGGGGAGTCATATGGCTTACACTGCCCCCCCCCAACTAGAGCTGCAGGAGTACTTCAGGGGGGCAGCCCCCCCTGTGCCTGCGCAGCCCCCCCAACCTGCCAGGGCTCCCCCAGCACTGCTGGAGACCCACACGGCCCAGCTCAGCACCCACCACAACTGGGAGACCGAGTGGGGGAGCATTGGGCTGGCCTCCCGCCTGCCCCCCCAGGTGAGACCCATAGAGGGGGAGGCTGAGCCCCCTTTCCTGCACCCCAGTGGGCACCATGGGTCTGACTCCTTGTTCTTTTCCCCCCAACCAGGAATACGTGGGACGGAAACGGCTCCAGGCCCGGCTCCGGGCACTGGAATCTCTCCGCCAGGCCTGCCCCCCTCGGCCCTATGGCCCCCCTGAGGGGTCTTTGGACCCTGCCTGGCTCCAGGGGGCCTTTGGGGCTGGCGGGGAGACTGGGGGGGCCTTGCCCAAAGGGTCACGCTTTACCCGCACCCAGCACCTAACCCATGAACAGGTAGGAGGCTGCCGGAGGTGGGGAGTGGTAGGGGATCGTGGAGCCTGGGCGCCCGAGTGATCAGAAATGGTTTTGTTCACTCTGGCCCTTACTGATGGCTGTATGGACGGGGCGGCTGTGGGGGGCAGGGAGTGCTGTGGGTTAGGAAGGGGGTTCTGGGGCAGCAGGACCCTCCTGGGTCTGCAGTTTGGTTCCCATCCTCTCCTAGGACCCCCAGGTGTTGCTGCAGCAGGTCCGGGTGGCTGCTGAGGCCCTGCCGCCCTCGAAGGGCTCTGAGGAGGTGAGAGCACTGCACTGCCCTTGCTCGCTCCAGCCCTACTGATGGCTACAGCGGGCGGATGTTTGCTCGCCCTACTGGTGACCCCAATGAGGTTGTCACTGCCCCAAGGAGCCCCATAACCCCCCCCCCCATAACAGCCTGGTTCCCCAGGGCATGGGGATGCGCCAGGCCGGGGAGGAGGCAGCGCTGGAGGCGACGCTGGCCCGGCTGGAGGTGGAGATCGAGGGCCGGCGAGGGGAGGCGCAGGCCGCCCAGCTGGGGCTGGCGCAGGCGGAGGCGGAGGTGCGGCAGGGCCGCCTGGCGCTGGGGAGCCGCCAGGACGCGCTGCGGCTCAAGGCGCAGGCCCTCGAGCTGCTCCCAGATGCCCAGGGCAACCTGGCCAAACTGCAGGTGGGCTGGGGGTGCTGGGAGGGGGAGACACACACTTGGGGGCTGTTTGGGGGCAGGCCTGGGGTAAGTTTGGGACAGTTTTGGGGTATAGGGCCTGCTCTGCAGGTGCTTTGGAGGTGCAGGGGCAGCTTTGGGGCAGTTCAGGGATGTAGGGCCTGGCCTAGGGGTAATTTTGGGACAGTTTGGGAGTGCAGGGGCCCCTTGGGGTGTATGGGCCATTTTGGGCCCCTTTGGGACGCTCATGGGCACCTTAACTGGTGCTAGTGGAAGTGGCATGGAGGGCAGTTCTGGAGTGTCTTGGGCCCGTTTTGGGGCAGCATGGGGTGTTTGGAGGTGTTCCTGGGGAGCGTTTTTGGGGTACTGATGGGCCCTTTTAGGGGCATTCTTGGGGGAAGGTTTTGGGGCACTCAGCATGGTGGCGGCTGGTGGTGGGGGCGTTCACGGGGGTGTTTTGGGGGTGCTCTGGGCCCGTTCTGGGGTGCTCCTGGCGCGGTGGCAGCTGGTGGTGGAGGCGATCTCAGGGGTGTTTTGGGGGGTGCTCATGGCCCATTTTGGGGTGCTCCCAGCGCGGTGGCAGCTGGTGGTGGAGGCGTTCACGGGGGTGTTTTGGGGGGTGCTCACGGCCCGTTCTGGGGTGCTCCCGGCACGGTGGCAGCTGGTGGTGGAGGCGTTCACGGGGGTGTTTTGGGGGGTGCTCACGGCCCGTTCTGGGGTGCTCCCGGCACGGTGGCAGCTGGTGGTGGAGGCAAGCAGCCAGCGCATCGTGAGCCTGGCGGGGCAGTGGGAGCGGCACCGTGGGCCCCTCCTGGCCGAGTACCGGCACCTCCGGGCCCTGCGCGACTCTGCTCAGGTGAGGGGCTGGGGGAGCCCTTGGGGTGTGGCAGGGGGCTCTTTGGTCCCTCCCAGGGGGCTGGGGGGGAGGATTGGGGTCCCTGGGGGGATTCAGGTCCCTTCTGGGCCATTTGGGGGTCCCTCAGGTCCCTTCCTGGGGTGGTTGGGGGTCCCTGGGGTCTCCTTGGGCTTGAGTATTTAGGGGGGCTCTGGGGCCCCTGTGTGGGGGGGGTACGGTCACTTCTGGGGGGCTTGAGATTCCCTTCCGGGGCTTTGGGGGGGCTCTGGGGCCTCTGGGGGGTTGGGGTCCCGTCCCCGGGGTTTTGGGGTGGGGTCACTCCCCACATTTCCGCCCCCCCACCCCATGCACATAGCTGGAGTCGTCGAGGCGCCTGTCAGAGATCCGGGCACTGCACGAGCGGAGCTGCTCGGCCGCAGACGAGGCCCGGCGCAAGGAGGAGCTCTACAAGCAGCTGGTGAGGGGGGCGGGGCTTGCACGGGGAAGGGGCGGGGCTTGCACGGGGAGGGGGCGGGGCTCATGTATTGCTGGTAAGGAGAGCGACGGCAGTGCTCACGGCCAGGGGGTTTCGCACGAGGTTTATGGTGCGTTTTGGGTGTGCTGGATTTTGCGCGTTGCGTCATGGGGGAGCAGGGGTTGGGACGCCCGCGTGCATCACGCAGCCGCGCGGCCCCTCCCTTGCCGCGCGGCCCCTCCCTTGCCATGCGGCCCCCCCCGGTCCCTGCAGGTGCTGGAGCTGGAGGCGCTGCCCCGCGACATCTCACGCGCTGTCTACACTCGCCGCATCCTGGAGATAGTCGGCAACATCCGCAAGCAGAAGGAAGAGATCGGCAAGGTGTGGGGGGGAGGAAGGGGGGTAGGACCCCCCCCATCCCCTGCTTTGGGGGGGATCTGGGGGCTTTGAGGAGGCCAGGGGTGTTTGTGTTTCCTTTGGGGGGGTGTCCTGGGGGTGTTCCTGCCCCCAAGAGGTGCTTGAGGGGGAGTACAGGGGGTATTTGCCCCCTGGCACCCCTGGAGGCTTTTGGGGGCTTGAGGGGGGTGCTTGGCCCCCCTGAACCCCCAGCCCCCCTTCCCCCCCCCCAGATCCTGGTGGACACACGAGTGCTGCAGAAGGAGATCAACACGCTCGTGGGGAAGCTAGAGCGGACGTTCAGCGTCACCGACGAGCTGCTCTTCAAGGTGGGAGGGTGCAGGGGAGGGGGGGGCAGAGGGCACTGCCCCCCCCCCCCCCCCCCGGATATCATTCCACCCCCCTTTCCCTCACACAAACACCAGGATGCCAAAAGGGATGAAGTGGTGCGGAAGGCCTACAAGTACCTGGCGGCGCTGCACGAGGTAGGGAGGGTCTGCGGGGCTGGGGGGGGCATGGGATGGGGGGAGGGCACAGTGAGGTTTTGGGGGTTGTCCCACCCCTGCATCCCGTCCGCCCTCCCAGAACTGCGCCCAGCTCATCCACACCATCGAGGACACTGGCACCATCCAGCGAGAGATCCGTGACCTGGAGGAGCAGGTGCGGCTGGGAGCTCAGGGTGTGGTGGGAGCTGATGTGCTTTCCCCCCCCCCCCCCCCCACTAATTTTGGGGCATTATTTTTTTTTTCTCCTCCTACCCCAGATCGAGGGGGAGATGAGCATGAAGCCCCCCGCCAGCCTTGACCGCATCCTCAGTGACTGCCGGGCGCTGCGGGAGGAGAATGCCATGCTGGCGGCCCGCATCCGCCATGCCTGACCCCAAAACAGGCTGCCCCCCCAAATCTCCCCCCCCCGCCCACCCCCAAATCGCCCCTTAAACCAACGTGGCTCCTTTGCAGCTTCAGTAAATGCCTCGTGCAGCAGTTCTGGTGCGTTGTGTCCCCTTGCGGGGAGCTCAGCTCCGGGGGGGCAGGAAGCACTTGAGGTTGCAGTCCCTGGGGGGGGGTGCAGTGGGTGTCACGGTGGGGGCCAGGCCCCCCCCTTCCTGAGGTGCCATTTGGGGGCCCCCCTCGTACCTGGGGTAGCGCTGCCCTCGGCGGCGTCCAAACTCAGCCTCATCCACGGTCCACACAGCGCCTCGCACGTTCTCCACCCGCACGAAACACTTGTGCAGGCTTAGGTTGTGCCGCACTGCGTTCTGCTCCCCCATCAGCAGTTTGGGGCAAAAAGCAACTTTTTTAGGGATTGTCTGTCCGTCCATCCCCCCCCCCATCCATGGACAGGTTGGGGGCAGGTTCAGGGCTCTCTGGGGGTGGGTTGGGGGTAAATAACAGGGGTCTGGGGGTCCCAAATTCTAGATGGCCTTGTCTTGGGGGGAAGAAGTTTGGGGGTAAATTGGTGGGGTTTAGGGTCCCCCCTTTCCAGTAGCTGTGCCACGGGGTGCTAGGGACAGTTTTAGAGTGAAAGAGGGTGCTTCTGAGGTGCTGCCTTCCAGGTGGCAGCACGGTGGTGTGTGGGGAGGTTTTGGGGTGAAAGAGGGCACGTTTGGGGCTCTACCTTCCAGGTGGCAGTGTTCTGGCGGAAGTAGCCAAACATGCGGCTGAACCAGTGGTAGATCTCGCCCAGGGTGCGCTGGCGCTGGGGGGACTCCAGGATGGCCTGGCGGGGGGGGAGATGGGAGGGGGTTATGGGGGGCTTCAGGAGGGTGGGGGGGTACAGGAGGCCATAGGGAGAGTTTGGGGCCATATGAACGTATGGGGCTGGGGGGGGCTCCAGAATGGCAGGGGGGAAACAGCCAGAGCTGGGGGGGTGTTAGAGGGGAAGATGGGAAATATAAGGGGAAGGGGGGGGGTCCCAGGGAGGGTTTGAGGCCAAGGAGGGGCTAAGAGGACAAAGTGGGGTTCTGGAGTGGCTGGGGCGGTCATGGGTGGGATATGAGGTTGGGGGGGGCGTGGAGGGAGTATGGGGGGCACAGAAGGGATATGGGATCATGAGGGTATGGGGACAGGGGGCTCTGGGGGGTACAGGAGAGGCAAGAAGCTCGGGGGGGTCTACAGGGGAGGCAGGCGGGTTGAGGGGGGGCACAGGGGCTGCGGGGGGGGGGGGTCACTCACCCAGCGGATGAGCATGGCGTAGGTGTAGGGGGGCCGGGCTGTGCTGAGCCGGTAGTACTCCAGCTCTGGTGGGGGGGGGGGGTCAGTGGGGGCCCAGGTGTCCGGGCCCCCCTTGATTCCCCCCCCCCCCCGTTGCACATCTGGGCCTTACCTGGGCAGAGGCCGCTGCGGGGCCAGAGATGCCCTGGGGCAGACAGCAGGGTCTGGGGTTCCTCATCCGCCTCGGAGGGGTGCACGGCTGGGCCCTTCCCAGGGGCTCCCTGTGGGGGGGGGGGGAACATACAAGCGAGGGGTGGTGGTGCGGGTGGGTGGGGCCTTCCCAGCCCCCCAGCTGTGGGGGGGCAGGGAGGGAAGGGGGGGGTCACGGCCGTGCTTACTGTGCTGGGGGGGGCCCTGCGGAGCAGCTGGGCCTGCAGGAGCTCCAGGCGGCGCCGCTCGCGGGCCAGCTGGGGGGGGGGGGGTCAGTTAGGGGAGGGTCTACTGGGGCTGGGAGCCCCTGAACGGCCCCCCAGACCCCCCTCGTTACCTGCTGCTCCAGCCCTTGGATCCGCTCGAGCTGCCGCAGGTACTGAGCCACCTCCCCGGGGGGGCAGCAGGGCAGCCTGGGGGGGGAACAGTGGGGCAAGGACCCAGGCGTCCAGGCGCCCTGCCCCTCCTCCCTCCAGGGGTGCCCAGGCGTTCGGGTGCTGCTCACCTCAGGGGCTGGGCGCTGCGGGGGGGGTCGTTCCCAGCAGGGAGGGGTGAGGGGCCCCGGTCCCGCCCAGGGGGTTCCTTGGGGGCCCCCTCGAATGCGGGGAGACCTGGGGGAGGGGGGAATATTTGGAGGGGTCATGAGGGGTCGTGGATACCCACTGGGGGGGGGGGTGCAGCTCCCTCCATGCCCGTTACCATGTGCTGGGGGGAGCCGTGGCCGCATCACCAGGACCCCAGGATGGAGGGCGGGCGGTGGTGGCGGGGGGCACAAGCCCCCATCAGTGAGCACCTGTTGGGGGGGAGGGTTGTGAGCCCAAGCATCTGGGCCCCCAGCAGGGACCCAGGCGTCCAGGCCCCCCTGCCCCCATCCCGGGACTCAGGCGTCCGGGCCCAGCCTCACCTGGGTGTGCCGGTGGGAGGCCTCGCTGTGGGTCAGCACTGTGGGGCGGTCATGGGGGGGCTCCGGTAGCAGTGGCCGGCGCTGCCTGGGGTGAGGGGGGGTGGTGGTGGTGGTGTAAGGCCTTGCACACGTGTGCACTGGGGCCCTCAAGCAAGGGCGCCATGCAAGGCTTTGCACACGCGTGTGCGACGGGGCCCCAGCGTGGCGGCCTGCGTGAGGGCGCCCTGCGCTGTGCCGTGCTGCACACTTGCCGGAAGCATGGTCCTGCGTCACGGCAAGTCCCGGCACACGCGTGTGGGTGGCGGGCATGAGGGTCCCACGCAAACCACCCCCCTGAGCCCAGCCCTCCCAGTACAAACCAGTTCTGCCTGCTGGTCTGAGCTGCACTGCTCCCTCTCAGTCCCCCAGTTCCCTGGTGCCCCCAGCACTCTCCAGTGCCTCCCAGTCCTCCTCAATCACCCTCTAGTCCATTCCAGTGCCCTCAGTATCACCTGAGCTTGCTCCGGTCCCAACCAGTGACCCCAAGTCCCAGGCAGAGCTGCTCTACAGCACTCCTGCCCCCTTCCAGTGCCTCCCAGTTCCCCCCAGCACCTCCCAGTGCTCTCCAGCCTCCTCCCAGTGCCTCCCAGTTCCTGCCCAGTGCCCTTTAACTCTCTTCCAATGCCTCCCAGCCCCCCTTGTGGTTCCCCGTCCCTTCCAGTGACAACCATTCTGCTCCCAGTGCCCCACCTCTGCCAGTGTCTCCCAGTCCCTCCTATCATCCCCCTGTGATCCTACCCAGTGTCCCCAGTCCAATCCCAGTGCCTCCCCAGGCCATCCTAATGACTCCCAGTGCCCTCCCATCCTCCTCCCAGTACCCGCTCCAGTCCCCTCTAGCCCATTCCCAGTCTCCCTCAGAGCAGCCAGTGCCCCGCTCACAGGTCCCGGGCTCCCGCCATGGCTCTGGGTGCCGCCGGGTGCCTCCGCCCCGATTTATAGCCGGGAAACCGCAGCCCTGAGTCACGGCGGGGAGGGGGCCGTGGCAGGCGAGCGCCCAGATCGGGGAGAACCCCCCCCCAAATGGGGATGAACCCCCCCCCCAGAATGGGGCCACCTCAGCCCGCGCTGCCAGAGCTGCCCCCCAACAGGGCCGCTGCGACTCGCGAGTGGGCCATGTACCCCAAAAGCAGCCAAAATACCCCCAAATGGGGGTCGCCCGGTAGGCAGCTGAGCCAAGACAGGGGAAGAAGCCCCAAAGCAGGGAGAGACAGCGGCCAAAACACAGTAAGACGCCCCAAAATGGGGCATCCCTGGGATAAAACTAGGTAAGACATCCCAAAATGTGGCAAAAGGCCCCAAAATGGGGAGGAAAAACCCCTGGAACAGGGCCACTCCCAGCACAACGGTGCCCCGGAACAGGAGAATGGCCCAAAATACAGCAAGGCATCCCAAAAATGGGAAGAAACACCCCAAACTCAGGCAGTTCCCCAGACCCAGAAGGGGGGAGGGGAACACCCCCAAAATGGAGCTGTTCAGACATGGCTACTTGGAGCACTTCAAAAGTGCCTGAATGTCCCCAAATCTGCCACAACTCCTCACAGAAGGGACCAGGGACCACAGAAGCGCCCCCACCACCCCAGCTGCCTATCCAAACCCAATTAATTTGAGGAAATGCAGCTGCAAAAGGGGCAAAATTTGCCCCAAAGCCAGATGGAAAGTGATGGCAGATGGGGGGGGGGAGGCACCTAAAAAAAAAAAAAAAAAAAAAAAAAAAAAAGATAAAAAGCTCTCAAAATGTCAAAATGATGGGAAACGCAGGAGGGGGGAAAAAAGAAAAGAACTACATGCAGAAAACCTGCAAATTAGAAGAAATATGTGGCTAGGTGCATTGCAAAAATGCCAAAACCATCATCAAAAGTGGCTGGATCCCCAAATGTCACAAATCTGGTGGAAAATAAACTAACTCCAGAAAACAGCCAAAATATTGGGAAAAAAATTAAATAATAATAATAAAAAAAAAAAAAAAAAAAAAAGAAAGGTCCCAGACAGCAGGAAGGTGGCTCCAAACCACCCGCCCCAAAACACATTCGCCGCCTTTTGGGGATGATATTTTGGGGGGGGGGGGGAGTCTCACAGCCCCGTTTTGAACCAAATCTGCCATTTTGAGGCTTGGCGCAGGCCAGTGTTGCCCCCTCCCGCTTTTTTTTAAAAAAATTTTTACTGAAATGTGGAGCCGAATCAGCCCCTTTTGCGCTCAAACCAGGGCCGAGCTGATCCTCTCCCCCCCCCCCCCCCCCCCCGCCCTTTCCCCGGACCCATTTCATGCACAAATTACCCCAAATGTTTTACGATGGCTTTACCCTATCACAAGCCCCAATTTTCCCCATTTTAGCTCAAACTTGCGACTGATCTTTGAAGCCTGGGGGCCGCCCCTCCCCCCGCCGCCCCCCTGTGCCCTTTTAGGGGGGTTTCTGGATGTTTTTCCTCCTCCCAGTCGTTCCCTCCCCGCCCCCCCGGGACTTCCCCAGGCTCAAAACCACCTGAAACGCGCCCGAGACGGCAGGAAACCAGATGGGGGGGGGGGGGAGGTGGGGCGGGCGGGGGGCCCAGGCGTCCGGGGCCCTCCTCCCTAGGGCCCAGGCGTCCGGGGACCGCTCAGCACCCCCCCCCCCACCCGCCCCGTGACCTCGGGGCCCCTCCCTCAACCCTCTCCCCAACGGCTCCGTGTCGTCTCCCCTCTCGCGGTGGGCGGGGCTTCGCGCCTCCTGACGTCACGCCCAGGGTCTCGCCTGGGAACGCACGTGCCTCCCTCGAGCTCGCCCCCTCCTACGCATGCGGCTCCGCGCGATACGGCGCCGCCAGAACGCGGCGCGCCCATTGGCTGCCGAGCGTCCAATCAGCCCGACATCCTGCCCCCGCCCCGGCCTCTGAGGTGTCAGCCCCGCCCCACGTGGGGCAGAAACCACCTTGCGGTGGGCTGCCCCCCGCCGACGGTGGCCAATCAGCGGCGGTGCAGCCGCGGGAGGGCGTGGCGTCAGCAGGAGACGCCGCGGCGCGCGCGCCCGATGGCCGTTTGTGGGGCCGGCCCCCTCCACGACGACCCCGAGACACCGAGGCCGCAGCGGCGCGGGCGCTGCCGAGCAATGCGCATGCGCGGCCCCTTCCGCCCTGGCGCGCAGGCGCCACGTGCTGGCAGACCCTTCCCGCGGGGGGCCTGAAAACCGCCTTGGTGTCGGGGGAGAGGGGCGGGGGGGGGGGGGGGGGGGGGGGGGGACCCTGGAAACAGCCATAGTGGGCACATGTGGCAGGAGGCCTGGACACCGCCGCGGCAGGCGCTGGGAAGCAGGGGGCTGGAAACCGCCACTGCCTAGCTTCAGTCCCCACCCCGTGCTCCAGTACCCAGTGGCTCCAAGGCACACCACTTGGCATGCCACCACCAATCTGTGCTCATGGGGGGCGGTATGGACTGAGACCATGCCCCTCTGCCTACCGGCCAGCGTGCACCCCACACCACCTACTGCACTGCCAACTTGGGGATACAAGGCATGGGACTGCCATGAAACCTCCATCAAGGGCAGAGCTCACAGGCCATGCCCCCACCAAATGGAAAGGGTGGAACAGACACAGGCCACGCCACCAGCCTGCTTCACCTGCCCTCTCCTGGGGCACATCCAGCTCCTTGGGGCAGAAACTCCCTCTCCTGGGGCAGTTTCTCCCCTCAGTGCAGCCACACAGACAAAATAGGGTGAGTGGGGAGGGATTTATTGACCCAGACGCAGTTGGGGGGAGGGGAATGACAACAATGACAAGGGGGTGTCTCCCCCCCCCAAACTCCTCCTAGGCGGCAGAGTCGGAGGCCTCGGAGCTGTCTTTGACATCGGTGCTCTCAGTGGCCTCGCTCACCTCGCTCACGTCCTTGCTATCGGCCCCGCTGTCCTCGGGGGGGAGCGGCAGCGTGCTGGGGGGCACTCCACCAGGCCCGCAGCCCTCGCTCCTGGGGGGTTCCCCGGGCCCTGGCCCTGCTGGGCGGCCCCGCTCCTTCTGTTCCACCTGCTTCCGCAGCTGCGGGGTGGGGGGGAGACAGTGGCATTGGGTAGTGGGATGAGGGAGGCCACACAGTGGCAAGGAGTCCAGGGGAGTGTCCCCATCGCTAGGAGTACGTGTGTGTGTGGGGGGGGAGGTTCTACCTCATCCGCCATCTGGGTGAGGTCCCGCTTCATGGCATAGGCATCTTCGCCATCCGCGTAATACTTGGGCTCCACCTCGCTGATCCTAGGGAGGGACAGCAATTTCAGGGGACTGCCTGTCCCCCCATCCCTCCCTAGTCCCCTCAGTGCCCAGCACTCACTGAAAGTTGAGCGTGTTGGAATAGAGGTGCAGAGCTGCCCGGTTACTGCCAGAAAAGAGAGCTGTGAGCTGGGCTCCCCTCCCCAGGCCCAATTCCAAGGTGGGGGCGCACAAATGCCCCCCGGTCCATTCTTGGGGGGCTGGGCTCACCTCTTGCGCACATGCAGCGAGACGTACTTGGCGTTGAAGTTCTCAATCATGGCGCGTGACGCCTGGTCCATGAGCTTCTGTGCCAGCCCTAGGCGTCGGTGGGAGCGCTTCACTGCCTGGGTGGGGCAGTGGGGCATGTGGGCACCCTGGGAACCCCAAACCCTCCCCCACCCCCACGAGGGCACTCAGAGCGCCTCAAAGTCCACTATTGCTCCCCATGCTGCCCCCACCCCCGGCTTACCAGAGATGTGATGTGCCCATGGGGGACATCATCCGGGTCCTCTTCCCTATAAGAACAAGGGGGTGAGATGTGGGGGGGAAGACCCACAGCCTTGTCACCCCCCCAGGAGGCTGGAGGGGGCCACGTGGGAGCCCCCTGCTGCCACCGCAGGCCCAGGGAAGGGGCAGGCCCCCCCCCAGCCACACTCACATCTTGGCCAGGACATAGCCCACGATCTTCCCGTTCTCATCCTCGGCGATGTAGGAGAGCTTTGAGGGCAGGGGGAGACAGAAGGTTGGCAGGAGAGGGCACAGGCATCCAGGCTGCGCCCAGAGGACCCTCAGGGGACCCGGGGGACACCCGGGCATCCAGGGCACGCACCTGGGGCCAGGAGAGCCCATGGTAGAAGTAGTACTTCATCTGGTAGTTCTCAGGCAGGCACAGCAGGTTGCAGTGCTGCATGTTCATCAGGTCCTCGGGCTGCGGGCGCGGTGGCGTCAGGGCTGGGGCGCGGCAGGCAGGGGCCTGCTGTACTCCAACCCTCCCAGAACCCCAGAACCCCCCTCTGGGGACCTAGGTGTCTGGGGCCTCGCCCCACTATGGATCCCCGTTTCCCCATCCGCCCGGGAAGCCCGTTCCTCCCCCTCCCCACAGGAGATCCAGGCGTCTGGGCCGCCCCCCCGGCTCCCAGCCCCACCCGCGCGTTCCGGATGTTCATGGCTGCCGCCTCGCGCCCGCCTCGGCCTCGCTCTCCTCACGGGCCGCTTCCGGCGGAAGACACGCTCCGCTCCGGCCCCGCCCCCTCCCCAGCGCTTGGGCAATCGGCGGCTCGCCCCGCCCCCGCCCGACGGGCACCTCACGGGAGGCCCCGCCCCTCTCGGCGGCGCATCGACAGCCAATGAGCGAGGAGGGTGGCACGGCCAATCGGCTGCTGCAAAGCGCTGAGCCCGCCCCTACCTATCCCGCCCCCTATGCTGACAGGAGCACTAACCAATCACCACCCCCGTGCCCCGGCCGCTCCCCCTTTGACCTCAGCCAATCAGGAGTGAGACAGGGCATCGACGTCACTCGGACACCCAGCAGGCGAGCGCTCACCTGGGGAAAACAATCACGTGCCCAAGGGGGCGCGGCGCGCGAGGGGCGTGGCTTTACCAGGCAGCCCCGCCCACTCGCGGCAGTCACCCAATCCCCCCGCGTAAGCAGGGGGTTCGCAGCCGCGCCAACCAATGGGGACAGAGCTGTGGGCAGAGGGCGGGCGCTGGGGGCCCTCGCGCTGCCTTTGCTGACCTTCCCCGAAGTGTGTGTGGGGGGGGGGTACAGGGCTGCTCGGACGCCTGGGCCCCCGGGGCCTCACAGAGCCGGGAGGCAGGTGGATGAGTTACATTTATTAACGGGGGGCAAGCACAGCCTGGAGGGGGGGGCAGCGGCCCCAGCACAGCGACATCCCCAAGGCGCTGGTGGTCCCGTGGTGTCCTTATCGTGGTGGTGGTCCCCATGGTGATGGCAATCCCATGGTGCCCCCATGGTAGTGGTGGTCCCCATGGTGGTGGCAGTCCCATGGTGTCCCCACGTTGGCGTTGACGTCCCCACGGGTCTCAGGGCTGCATGCGCAGGGCCCCGTCCAGCCGCACCACTTCCCCGTTGACCATGGGGTTCTCAGCCAGGGCCAGGACCAGGTGGGCGAACTCGCTGGGGTGGCCCAGCCGGGATGGGAAAGGCACCTGCTGGCCCAGGAAGTTCCGCACCCGTTCGGGCAGCCCCGCCAACAGTGGGGTGGAGAACAGTCCTGTGGGGGCGGCGGGAGGTGAGCCATGGAGCTGTCCTTCGACACCCCCCTCGGCCCCACTGATGCCCTACCTGGTGCGATGGTGACCACACGGATGCCCAGCGGTGCCAGGTCCCTGGCGATGGGCAGCGTCATGCCCACAATGCCGCCCTTGGAGGCTGCATAGGCTGCTTGCCCCACCTGACCCTCAAAGGCGGCTACACTGGCTGTGTTCACCACCAGCCCCCGGTGCCCGTCGGCATCAGGTGTGTTGTGGCTCATCAGCCTGGCACTGAGGCGGATCACATTGAACGTGCCCACGAGGTTCACCTGAGGCATGACAATGCTGTGTTGGTGCCAGGAGAGGGACGATGACACCCAGCACCATGGCCGCCCCCTGCCCCAGCCCCAACTCACGTTGACCACGCGTTGGAAGTCCTCCAGCTCATGCACCTTGTCCCGCTTGCTGTTGTAGGTCTTGACGGCAATGCCAATTCCAGCACAGTTCACCACCAGGTCCAGCCGCCCAAACTGTTTCTGGGCCAATGCCAGGGCTGCTGCCACGTCCTCCGGGGATGTCACCTGTAGGGAGAGGTCAGGTCACACGCAGCCCCTGGGGCTGCCCCTATTGCCACCCCCTCCCCAGGCATCCTTACGTCAGCAGGAGCGAAGGCACAGTGCTCGCCCAGCTCACGGGCCAGCCCAGGCCCCTCGGACGTGGGCAGGTCAAGGAGCACCACACGGCCGCCCTGCTGCACCAGCCGCTCTGCCGTGGCACGGCCCAGTCCTGAGGCACCGCCTGTCACCAGCCCCACCAGGCCCTGTGGGAGCACCAGTGTGGTCAGGGCTGCCCTCCCCCCCCATGCCCATCAGTCTCCCCCTACCCACAATGGTCTCTCCCACCCCACCATGCCCATCACTGTTGCCTCACATCCACTTTGTGCCCATAACCATGTCCTCCCGCACCCTGTGCCCATTGCCATGCTCTCCCCCCACCCAGCAGTCTTTCTCAACACATCTTGTCCTCCCTCCGCCCAGGCCAGCCTCTGCCACCACACCATGCCCATCACCGTGGCCTCCCGCTCCTCCCCTGGCCCATCACTGTGGCTTCCTGCTGTCCAGGATGGTCTCTGCAGCTTCTCCCCCCCCCCAACACCCGTCACCGTGGCCTCCTGCCACCCGGGACAATCTCTGCAGCCCTCCGTGCCCATCACCGTGGCTTCCCTCCCCTCCACTCCCCCGCAGTTCCCCGCCGCCCGCCCCGCTTCGCGCCCCGGCTAGGTTCGTCCCTCCGCGGCTCCTGTAAGGGCGCCGCCGCCGCGCGGCACCTTCACGCTCCTCAGCGCCGCCATCGCGCCGCGCCGCGCCCCGCCCCCGCGGCCGCCGGCCAATGGCCGCGCCGGGCGGGCTCTCGACGGGGAGCGGGCGCGCGCGCGCGCGCGGGCACGCGGGGGCGCCCGCAGGGGCGGCGGGGAGCCGAGAGGGAGCGGGGCCGGGGCCGCGGCCCCCGCCCCGCGGCCCGGCTGCCGCCGCGGCCCGGCGCCAGGGTGTCGCGTTTCCCTTGACCTTTCCGCGGCGGAGCGGGGCGAAGGCAGCGCCATGGCGGAGCAGGCGGCGCGCATCCCCGGTGCGCGGGGCGGGGCGGAGCGGGGGCGCTGACCGGGAGGGCGCGGGGGCGCGGGGGCGCTGACCCGGTCATGGCGGCGGCGGCGGCGCTCACGCAGACGCCGCTGCAGAAGGTCTGGATCCCGCTTAGCGGCCACCGGCTCCGCCAGCGCCGCGGCTGTGAGTGTGGTGGTGGTGGGGGATCCCGCGGCGGCGGCGGGGCCCGGCCCTGACGCCGCCGCCGCCTCCCGCAGCCTCGGTGCCGCAGTTCACGAACTGCCCCACCATGGTGGTGCTGGTGGGGCTGCCGGCCCGCGGCAAGACCTACATCTCCCGCAAGCTCACCCGCTACCTCAACTGGATCGGCACCCCCACGCGCGGTACGCCGGGGGGCAGCGGGGCGGGGGGCAGCGGGGCGGGGGGGCCCGGCTCTGGTGCCATGACCTCCCACCCCGCAGTGTTCAATGTGGGGCAGTACCGGCGCAGCGCCGTGCGCAGCTACAGCAGCTACGAGTTCTTTCGCCACGACAACCAGGACGCCATGCGGGTCCGCAGGTGCGGGGCAGCGGGGGCACCGCGGCAGGGGGCAGCAGCCCTGGGGGGGGGGGAGGGGGCCTCACGGCGCTGCTCCCTCTCCCCACTGCAGGCAGTGTGCCCTGGCTGCCCTCCAAGACGTCCGCACCTACCTCAGCTCTGAGGACGGGCAAGTGGCGGTAAGGGACCCCCATCTTGCTCCCCTGTTGGGGGGTTACACTGCCCCCCGGGGGAGGGGGGTCACACTGCCCCATCTCTGCTCCTCCAGGTATTCGATGCCACCAACACCACGCGGGAGCGCCGGGACCTCATTCTGCAGTTTGCCAAGGAGAATGGCTACAAGGTACCAGAGGGTGAATGGCAGCACTTGGGGGCAGAGGAGGGTTGGGGGGGGGGAATAACCCTTTTTGCACCTCTGGCCCCCAGGTGCTGTTTGTGGAGTCCATCTGTGATGATCCCACTGTCATCGAGGAGAACATCAGGGTGAGGCCCTGGGGAAGAGGAGGTACACTGGGTTGCCCCTACCCCAGACCTCCCTCCTAATTGATGCCTGCTCCCAGCAAGTGAAGCTGAGCAGCCCGGACTATAAGGGCTGTGCCCAGGAGGAGGTGGTGGCTGACTTCCTCAAGCGCATTGACTGCTACAAGGCCACTTACGAGCCCCTGGATGACCAGCTTGACAGGTGATCTCCCCCCACCATGGTTGCCAATCGGGGGCCCAGGTGTCCGGAGCTAATCCCTCACCCTCCCCTGCCACTGCAGTGACCTGTCCTACATCAAGATCTTCGACGTGGGTGTACGCTACCTGGCAAACCGGGTGCAGGGCCACGTGCAGAGCCGCACCGTGTACTACCTCATGAACATCCACGTGACACCCCGCGCCATCTACCTCAGCCGCCACGGCGAGAGCCAGCTCAACCTGCGCGGCCGCATCGGTGGTGACTCGGGGCTCTCTCCCCGCGGCCGCCAGGTGCTCGGGCGCCCGCCTGGTCACGCCCCCTAGGGGCGGGGCTGCCGGGCTGGGCCTGTGCTGGGGGCAGGGCTGAGAGGCCACGCCCCTGGGGCAGAGCCACGTGCAGGGGCGGGGCTGCAGGAGCAGGCCACACCCCCCAGAGGCAGAGCCACAGGCAGGCAGCAAGGCTAGGGGAGTGGCCATACCCAAGGGGCGGGGTTGGAGGCCACACCCCCAGGGGCAGAGCCACAGGCAGGCAGCAGGGCTAGGGGAGTGGCCACACACCCAAGGGGCGGGGTTAGAGGAGGCCACACCCCCAGGGGCAGGCCCAGCACTGCGCTATTGCCCTCCGTGGTCACAGGAGTAGAGCCACAGGCAAAGGGTGGGGCTATGGGCCCAGAGGGGGCGGCGGCCAGACATGAGACCCCCACCCCCCAGTATGCCACAGCCCTGGCTGAGTTCATCCGGAACCAGCACATCCGGGACCTCAAGGTCTGGACCAGCCACATGAAGCGGACCATCGAGACAGCCGAGGCCCTGGATGTGCCCTACGAGCAGTGGAAGGCGCTCAATGAGCTCGACGCGGTGAGGGGGGGGCTGGTGTCCAGGCGTGGCCCCCACCGGGATGGGGGGGGGGGAGGGGCTGCTGTCTCTAATAGGTTTGCCGCTGCCTGGCAGGGCGTTTGCGAGGAGATGTCCTATGAGGAGATCCAGGCCCGCTACCCCCAGGAGTTTGCGCTGCGTGACCAGGACAAGTACCGCTACCGCTACCCTAAGGGCGAGGTGGGTAGGGAGGGGCCTGGCACCCACCTGCCAGCAGAGCTCCCGGAGCGGGGTGGCCCCCCACTCACCCTGCCGTGGCCCCCCTAGTCCTATGAGGACCTGGTGCAGCGCCTGGAGCCCGTCATCATGGAGCTGGAGCGGCAGGAGAACGTGCTGGTCATCTGCCACCAGGCTGTCATGCGCTGCCTGCTGGCCTACTTCCTGGACAAGAGCGCGGGTACAGTCCCCCATCAGGGATCTCCTCAAGCCCCAGGGCCCCCTGCAGCCCCCTCACCCTCTTCTCCCCAACAGAGGAGCTGCCCTACCTCAAGTGTCCCCTGCACACAGTGCTCAAGCTGACCCCGGTGGCCTACGGTGAGCATGTGGCAGGGAGGGGCATGGGGCAAAACCCCCAGGGCCAGGCAGTACCCCGCATCCACCCCACCCCAGCTCCCGCTTGATCCCTTCTCTGCCCTGGGGGCACCAGGATGCGAAGTGGAGTCCATCTTTCTCAATGTGGAGGCTGTGAACACACACCGTGAACGGCCTCAAGTAAGTCTGGGGTCCTAATATCCCCTGCCCCTGCTGCTACCAACTCAGGGAGGGGCTCCAAGGGGAGCCCCCACCCCACGGCCCTGCCTCTGCACCCGCAGAACGTCGATGTCAGCCGTGCCACGGCTGAAGCCCTGCTCACTGTGCCGGATCACTACTGAGGCCCTCTGGATGCTGGGCCCCCCCAACAAGTAAAGGCTACGTTAACCAATGGCCCAAGCCTGGTGTTGGGGTGGGGGGAAGAACCACAGTGCTGCCTATGGCCTTGGGAGCAGGGGGGCATCTTTATTGGGGGCAAGGGGAGAGATGCAGGCACAGCCTGGGCGTCTTGGGAGGGAGTTAGGGCCCCTCGACCTCTTTGAACTGGCTCGTCCAGAAGGAGGGATCCTTGCCTTGAATCTAGGCGCCGAGGAGAAGAGAAAGGGTGCAGGGTCAGGCCTGGCCCTGAGGCCCCATGCCCCCCTACCCTTGGCCCCCTCCCCACAGCCTCACCTTGGCCACAAAGTGCAGCATCTCCTTCTTGGAGGTCTCCTTGGTGGCCCGTGGGCCCCACTGGAACTTGAACTCCACAGGGTCTGTGAGGGGAATAGGGCTGATCTCCAGGTACCTGTGGGGAGAGAAGAGCCATCAGTGAGCCCAGACAGCTGGCCACACGCTGAGAGGAGACCCAGGGAAAGGGGGTGTCCAGCATGCCCCAGCCTGGCGCCATCCCCTTGGTCCGCCGGGTGCAGGAGGCAGATGCCAGTTTCTCTACGGTGCGGTATAAACAGCCAGGCTGCAGCTGGGGCCGTGGCCGCTCTGAGCGCACCGGCCCGCCCCCAAGAAGAGCCTGGTATCCAGATTCCCCAGCCCTCCCATCATCCCCATCACTCACTTCTGCCGCACAAACTCCTCCATCACCAGCTTCTTGACATCCCCGAAGATCTCATGTCGCTCCCTGGAGAGAGGCAGAGGTCACGGGGGCAGTGCCAGCCCGGAAGGCAGCTCAGCAATGCAGTTCACCCCTGTCCCCCTGCTCCTACCCGGGGTGCACACGGAGCCTGCGCAGGAACTCCCACACTGCCCCTACAAGAGAGAGTGGTCAGCGGAGAAGAGTCCAGGCAAGGGGGCAGGGGCAAGCAAGCAGGAGTGCTTACCATCCTTTGCAGAGTTGCCTTTCATGAAGATAAAGCTGAGGATGACTGTGAGGAGGCCCAGCTTAGCCGTCTGGTCGTCCCTGCAACACCCAGACACCCATGTCACTCACCAGTGGGGACAAAACCCCACTTGTGGCCCCTGCCTGAGCAGCCAGGGGACTCAGGGGTCCAGGCCCCACTCCCCTCCCCAGATCCCCGCCTGCCCCTCACTGTCGCAGGTTGTCCCCCTCAGTGCGGGGCAGGGTGCTGATGAGGATGTAGACATGGTGCTTGGTGTCGATCTCCACCAGCTGCAGCCCGAACACCTGCAGGAAGCCTGGGGTTACCTGGGAGAAAAGCCCAGGTGCTCCCTGCATCACCCCTTCTACTCTGTCCCCCAGCCTGCTGCCCCCCAGCCCTGTCTGTGCCCCCACCTGCTGAAGTGTCCTGCCTGCCCGGTTGACAATCTCCGAGTAGACATCCTTGTACTCACCAATGACTTTCTTCAGAATATCTGGGGAGAAAAGGAGCATATCACTGGGGGGGGGGGGCCCGGACACCAAGAAAAATCTTGCCAGTAGAGCACTAATTACACAGACTTCCTGGAGCTCAAAATCTTTGGTAGGGCCATGGGGAACCCACACTCACCTGATCTTTTGATAGGGATCTTCTTCTGGTCCTTCACAAGCAGGAACTGAACCAGCTCACTGACCTGTAGGGTGAGGAAAGAGAGAAGGAAGAGGAACCGAGACATATGATCATGGGGGGGGGGGGGATGACACACGACAGAACCTCCACCTACCTTCTGATCCACTTGTTCCTGGGAGTGTCTCTCCAGATTCCTGGGCCCCTGGCTGAGTGCCTGTGTCTGTGTCTGACTCGGAATGTAGTCATCGTCCTCCTCTTCACCCTGCACAAGAAGCCCAGGAGTGTTATGCTGCTGTTGCAGACAAGTTGGCAAGGGGGGGGGGGTCTCAATCCCGTGCGGGGTAGGGTGGACAGGTTCCTTACCTGAGAGAAGCCAGACCCTTTGCTGCGCTTCCTCTGGGACATTTCTCAGCCCTCCAGGGGCAGCTGCTAGAACAAGCTAGAGCGTGACAGACCAGAGCTGCTATCAGGCATCTCCCCAACATCCCGTTCCCCACGAAGACTTCCCACATCAGCTCTCCCCATGGAAACGGTCTGTCCGCGAGACATTTTAACCCTCCGCAGAGACCCAGATAACCCGAGCGAGGACCCACCGGCTCCGGGCGCGCGGCGCGGCCCGCCGCTGCCCGCGAGCCACGGCCGCCGCGCCTGCGCAGACGGCAGCGCGCACTGCCCGCGCATGCGCCCGAGCCGCGCCCCGCGCGAGAGCCCCCGCCCCTCGCGTTCCGATTGGCTCATCCTCTCACAGCTCTGCCCCGAGCCGCGTTTGCACGCGATCGCGGAACCTCACCCACCGGCTACCCAAGGCCACGCCCACAGAGCTGCTGCTCCGACTATGATTGGAGGAGAGGCCCCGTACGCGCCCGCCCCGCCCCGCCGTGCCGCGTGCCCGCTGGCGCCCGCGAGGCTCCTCGCCCCGCCCCCCCGCCTCCTCAACGGCCCCCGCGCAATTAAATACGGTAAAAATAAAAATAGAATCATAGAATCAGTAAGGTTGGAAGGGACCTCTGGAGATCACCTAGTCCAACCTCCCTGCTCAGCAGGGTCACCTAGAGCATGGTAGACAGGGCTGCATCCAGGCAGGCCTTGAAGATCTCCAGAGAAGGAGACTCCTCAGCTAAAAGGGAACTGTCTCATGTTGCCTCTTCTTAGATGCAGAAGTAACCTGTAAAAATAAAATAAAGTAAAATAAAAGCTGAAACAGCTCCCTCATGCTCGTGCTCTGTCCCTGCAGGTTCCGGTCAAGGCCCCAAAGCAGCTGCCTCACGCCCCACCTGCCCCGCCCCAAGGGCTGCTGTTCAGTTCAAAAAAAAAAAAGAAGGGGGGGGGCGCCAAAGCCGTTGCCTAGCGACACCCAAGGGCCGCTCCCTCCGGCGCCCTCTCCCCTCAGGTTCAAAAAAAGGCGGGAAAACCGCAGCCTCGCTGCCAACGGTCACTCCTTGCCCCTTCCCTTCAGGTTACAAACGAGGGAAAAAAAAGTACAAAATTCTTCCTGCCCGCCCTAAGTTAACAAATAACTGCCAATGCCCTGCTTTCCTCCCGCTGGAGCAGAGCGGAGGGCTCGGCACGGCTCCCCACAGACCCTGGGCTGGGGAAACCCTTGAGTCCTTTTGGCCACGTTTTTTATTGCTTCCCCCCTTTCCTGCTATGTTTGCCTGGGAAGTCCCTATTTTCAGAGCCCTTTCACAGGGGCTGAGCTGGGTTTTTGGGGCGAGGAGGTGCAAGGGCGGGGGGCAGCAGGCCGATGGCTGCTCACCTGGCCAAGGGGGACAATTCCTACCTGCGGGCCGAGAAACAACCTGCCCTCCCTCTGCTTGACCCCCAGGTTTCCCCAAACCATGGCCAACGACTGGCTGGAGGGCTCAGGAATTTTCCCCTTAGAGCGGGAATGGCAAACTTGCACTCAAGTTCTAGCCTTCAGTTTAGCTCTGGCCCCTTTCTGCCTTGTTTCACAAAAAAAAAAAAAAGGATGGAAAAGAAAACAAAACCAAAAAAAAAGGGAGAAAATAAATAAGAAAAACTCCGACTTAGAGACACGGGCTCCTCTGAGCACGTTGTTTTCATTTCATCTCCCAGGGAGCAGCAGGCACTGGCATATCTCCAGCCCCCAACCTGCACACAACCCCGGCTTGTCTCCCATGAATGCTGCATTTGTAGGTCCAGAGGAAAAAGGAAAGGAAAAAAAAATAACCCATGAAGAAAAAGGGAAAAAAATACCTGCCCTGGGAAAAGCAGCACTTCGGAGGAGGGGGACTCGGCTCAGCATGGAGCGGCTGGGCCGAGCTCTGGCCAGATGCGTGGCCCTGCTGTGCCTCCTGCCCACCGCCCAGCCCCGCAGCGAGGAGGTGAGTGGGGTCCTTTCCCCAGGGTGGTGGGTTGGGGTTGGGGCAGCCATCGCTGGGCAGTGCCAATCGCCCTCCCCCACAGCAGGGGAGTGAGTGCTGCGCCTGCTTTAACTCCGTGCTCTGCAGCTGCTGGTGACAAGTTTCGCTGTGCGCTCCACTGTCGTCTCCCGCTACGCCTCCACCTGGGTCCGCTGCGCCATGCGCAACCCCCATGCCAGCCCCCGTGAAGCCACTTTCGACCTAGACCTACCCGCCGCTGCCTTCATCTCCAACTTCACCATGTGAGTGTGGCCCTGGCGCTCGCTATCCCCTGCACCCCTATCCCGCTTGTGCCCTCTGCAGTGGCTCCCCGCGGTGCTTGTGCCACCCGTCCCTCAGAGCAGGAGGATGGTGGAACCGTGGCCCTTCGCTTTTGCCCCCCCTCGCCCTGGTCCAGGACAGTCAATGGCAAGGGCTACGTGGCAGAAGTGAAGGAGAAGCAGCACGCTCAGAAGCTGTATGAGGAGGCCCGCCAGCGCGGCAAGACAGCAGCTCATGTGGGCACCAGGTGAGGACCGAGGCAGGCAGCCTGCCAGTTGTGGGGGGGGGGGGGGCAAGGCCCCCCTGACCCCTCCTGCCACTCTTGCAGGGAGCGGGAGACAGAGCGATTCCGGGTCTCAGCCAGCATGGCCGCAGGTGGCACCGTGGCTTTTGAGCTGCACTATGAGGAGCTGCTGCAGCGGCACCTGGGGCACTACGAGCATGCCGTCAGCATCCGTCCCGGCCGGGTGGTGGCCAACCTCAGTGTGGAGCTGAGCATCGCTGAGCGCGCCGGCCTCGGCTTCGTCCGCGTGCTGCCCCTGCGCACTAGCCGCCTGCTCACCAATGCCCTCCGAGGTGTGCCCCCCCCCCCCCCACACCTCCTCCCAGCACCCATACGTGTGACAGCACAGCCCTAGCCCTAACTCTCACCTCTGCCGCAGGGGAGGCCACCCTGCCACCCTCTACGAGGGTGGAGAAGGGCACCCACTGTGCCTGGGTCCTCTTCGCCCCTAGCCTTGAAGAGCAGGCAGCCTTCTCTGATGCCGGCATTGCTGCTGATTTTGTGGTGCAGTACGACGTGTCCCGGCAGGACAACACTGGTGATGTGCAGGTGCTTGGGGGGGGCAGGAACATACTAGGGTGGTGTGGAGCCACATGAGGCCACTGCCAAAGCACTGACCACACCGTGCCCCCTGCCCCCCCGATCCTGCCCCAGATGTACGATGGCTACTTTGTGCACTTCTTCGCACCTGGGGGGCTGCCCCCAATCCAGAAGGAGGTCATCTTCATCATTGATGTCAGTGGCTCCATGACTGGCACCAAGATGAAGCAGGTAGAGGGAACAGCGAGGGAAGGGGGCTAGTGCCCGCGGCCCCTTGCACACTCAGCCCGTGCCACCGCTGCCTGCAGACCAAGGCAGCCATGCGCACCATCCTCCGGGAGCTGCACACCCGTGACTGTTTCAACATCGTGGCCTTCTCAGAGAACATCAGCGTGTGGCAGGCGGATGGCTCCGTCCCAGCCACAGCGCCCCACATCCGCAGTGCCACGCACTATGTTGACAGCCTGCAGGCCGAGGGCTGTGAGTGTTGGGCTGGTGCTGGGAGGGGTCAGAGAATGTGGGTACCTAGCCAGCTGCCATAACCATGTCTGCAGGGACCGACATCAACAGAGCCCTGCTGACGGCCGCCTCCGTGCTGAACCGGACCCGCATGGTGGAGCCAGGCCGCAGTCGCCTCCAGATGCTCATCTTCCTGACGGATGGTGAGGCCACGGCAGGGGTGACAGCAGGCACCCGCATCCTAGCCAACACCCGGCACGCCCTGGGCGGCGCCGTCTCCCTCTTCGGCCTGGCCTTTGGCGCAGACGCTGACTTCGGGCTGCTGCGCCGCCTGGCCCTGGAGAACCGTGGCATTGCCCGGCGCATTTATGAGGACGCCGATGCTGCCCTGCAGCTGGCTGGCTTCTATGATGAGATCGCCAGCCCCCTGCTCCGCGATGTGGAGCTCTCCTACCCAGGCCAGGCAACTCGCCAGCTCACCCGCAACCTCTTCCCCAACTACTTCCAGGGCTCTGAGCTGGTGGTGGCTGGCTGGGTGCCACCGGGGGCAGCCCAGCTCCACATCCGTGCCACGGGCCAGGGCCAGGAGGGACTGCTCCGCCTGGATGGCGAGGTGGCTGCCAATGCCACCGAACTGCCGCCTGGCTGCTCCCTGGACCCTGTGCTCATCGGTGCATTCGTCCAGCGCCTTTGGGCCTATTTCACCATCCAGGACCTGCTACGGGCCCGCTTCCGTGCTAACGACACGGCTGCCCACCGCCTGCTCACCGACCGGGCCACCAACTTATCCCTTGAGTACCATTTCGTCACCGCCGTCACCTCGCTGGTGGTGGTCATGCCAGAGGAGGAGGAGGAGGGCCCCACGGCCACCCCCTCTGCCGAGTCCAGCACCACTGTGGTCGCATCAGGCAGCATCACTGCGCTGTGGCCGGCCACCACCATGCCAGCGAGCCAGCCCAAAGCCATGTGTACCACCGGGGACGAGCCAGCATGGTCCCCGGTGACTGGCACCGCAGCCCCGGTCCTCGGCTCTGTGCCGCCAGGCCTCCGGCGGGGCCCTGGGAACACCGTGCTGCTGCCGCCGGACGAGGCTGAGCTGCTTTCGCCTGGAGCCGGGGCCGCACAGTTCATGGAGTCCCTCGACCCACCAGCTGTCTACACCATCCTCCCGGCTGGAGGTGAGGCTGGGACCCCATCACCCTGTGGCTGGGACCTTTAGTCCCCTCTTGCATCCAGCCCCCCCCAACGTCCCTCTCCCCCGACAGGGCTGCTGGACCATGAGGACAATGCAGGTAACAGCCCCCCCCCCCACACCCCTCACGGCAGTGGAGGGGGGCCCAGGTGTCCGGTTCCCCCGCCACCCCTGACCGCAATGTCTTTCCCTTGCAGATCCTATGGGCAAGAACAAGGACAAGGATGATGTGGGTATGTCACTGGGGCGGGGGGGGGGGGACAAGGCATGCAGTGAGGTTGCATCCCACCCCCTGCCTGCGCTAACCCCCTTCTTCCTGCTCCAGCTGCCTCTGGCCCCACCTTCCTCACCTTCTCTGCCTCTGGTAAGGGGGTGCTGCTGGGGCTGGGGCTCCCAGGAGGAGACCCTGGTGCTCCCTAACGCCTGCCATCCCATTCCCCTGCAGCTGACGGTGACCCCCACTTTGTCGCCCACCTGCTGGGGGCAGCGCAGCCCCTCTGCTTCACGCTGGACGGGCGCCCGGGGGACGTTGTACGCCTGGTGACCGACCCTTGGCACGGTGAGACAGGCAGAAGCCTGCGTTCCTGCCCCCTCCACCCCTGCCCCCTCCCTGCTGCTGCCCCTGGCCTCGCGGTGCCCAACGGGGTTGCTCCCCCCCGACAGGGCTGACAGTCAACGGGCGCCTGGTGGGGGCCCCGCCGTGGCCCGGCGCCCCGCGCTACCCCCGCACATTCTTCGACACCTTTGCCGTGGTGCTGGCCCTCCCAGGCGCCCCGGCTGCCGCTGTCACCGTCACGCTGTGGGGTGTCACCGTCCGCGGGGAGCCGCCGCTCTTCCTGCCCTTCTCCCGCCCAGCTCGGCTGGCCCGGCCCCCGCTGGTGCTGGCTGTGGGGCCGGGGGGCCGCCTCCACCTCCGCCTGGGCCCCCACCTGGCTGCTGTGGTGCTGCGGCACCGCTACAGCCACGCCAGCGCCCTGCAGCGTGACCACCTGGGCTTCTACGTGGCTGACGGCCGCGGGCTGTCCCTTGATGCTGGCGGGCTGCTGGGTGAGTGCCACTGTGGTCCCCGATGCTGGGGGGCAGGGACACCCACACACCCCCTGTGGCCTTGGTGACGCTTTCCCTCTCGCCCCGTGCAGGCCTCTTCCGTGGCGCCGGCCTGCGGCTGTCGCGGGGGCCACCGGCTGCCTGGCTGCGCAGCACTGGGGCGGCGGTGCCGGCCACGCTGGTCACCAAGGCGCTCCAGGGCTCCCGGGGCCCGGCCCAGCCTTCCCCCTGCTGGCTCGTGAAGCGCCCCGATGTGCCAGCACTCCTGGGGGGCCCCTACACAGCCTTCCTCGCCTCCCACCTCCTTGAGGCCTGAGGAAGGCCACAGGGGAGCCCCGCCGCTGGACCCCTACATCCCTGGGGCGCAACTGGAGCCTGGGGAAGTGGAGACACCTGGCTACCAGGTCCCAAGGGCCCTGGGGTGCAGGGAATGCTAGCCACCAGCTGCCCATGGCCCTGGGATACAACTGGAGCCTGGGGAGGTGGAGACACCTGGCCACAACTGGAGCCCAAGGACACGGAGACTCCCACCCACCAGCTCTCCACCGCCCTGGGACACGGAGCCCGCTGGCTGCTAGGTCCTCGACCAAACCCAGGATTCCCCTGCTCCCCTCTCCCATCAGGGGCCAGGACACAGCACCTGGAGCACGCGGGACTGCCCAGCCTTGCACACCCACTGTGGACCGGCGAGCTGGACGCCTGGGCCCTCGGGGCCTCCGTCCTCCCCCCCAACACGCTGCCTGCAGATGCCTGGACGCTTCCACACTTTTATTTCAAACACAGTATTTTAAAATAACTTTTGTGAAAAATAAATCTCTGGGGAGGTAGCAGAAGGTGCCAGGGCAGTGCACACCAGGGCGGTGCTCAGAACTGCATGGCAGCTGTCAGTGTCTCCGAGAGCTTGGTGGCGAGTTTCTCTGTGGGAAGGGCAGTGGTGGCACTCAGTGGGGTGGGGGGTGGGGGGAACAAAGCCGAAGCTGCCTCCCCCCCGCCCTGAGACACACCTGCTCGCCGCTGCAACTTACGCCTCCGCTTGCCTGCGGCCTGCAGCGCCTGGCCCTGCAGCAGCGGGTCGAGGGCAGCCACATCCTCCAGGCGGGGGGTGGCAGGAGGTCGCACTGGGGCAGCAGCGGCGGCCTTCGGCCGAGGCTTCAGCTCCACTGTCACAGCTGCAAACTGGGGGCAGAGAAGGGGGTGGGGGCGCTGGGGCCGCACCTCACTCCTGTCACTCCCTTTCCCTCTTGCTTCCTCCACCCCGTCTCTACCTCCAGGTTGCTGCCATCATCCTCCATGGCCTCCTCCTCACACTCGTCCTCAGCACCTGAGGCCTCCTCTTCCTCCAGGGTGCAGGGAGCCAGGCCAACACCACCGGCCACGGCTGGCAGCGCTGTGGGGGTGGCGAGGTGAGCCTGGATGCCAGGGTCCCTGCCCAGGGAGGGGGCGTGAGGACAGAGGCCAGGCCCTGCCGGGCCGCACTCACCTGCCAGGGCCTCTGCATCGCCCTGTTCCAGCGCTTCCAAGTCGAGGGCAGGTGCCAGGGCTGGCAAGATACAGGCATCCAGCGTGGTGGGGGCGGCCGGTGCCTCGGGGGGGACGGTGTAGTAGGAGATCTTCCCGCTGCGGGAAGAGCGGAGCTGGTGGGACACACACACACACGCGTGCACACGCACCCTGGGGCCGGCCCAGCCTCCTGCCCCACTCCCCTCTCCTCACCCCCGCACCTGGTCCAGTCGCGCAGCAGGGCGGCGGCAGCAGCGCGGGTGTCGGGGAGGCCACCGGGGCGCAGGCGGCCCTGCCGCCGGGCCAGCAGTGCCAGCAGGCGCCGGGGGTCCTCGCAGGGGGGCACCCCGTACAGCTCCCGCACCTGCGGGGGGGAGGGGGAAGGGGGGCAGCTGGGGGCGGGACCTGGCAGCCCTTGGCCACGCCCCCAGCCCCATCGCTGCAGTGACTTGGGCACCTCCCCAAGACTGCGGGGATGGGGCTTCGGCCCTCCGGTCACCGTGGGGATGATCCCGCCTGTGGGTCCCCCCCCATGGCTGCCGCAGTGACAACCCCCCCAACCTGCCTCAGTCACCGCAGCAATAGCTCCCCCACCCTGCAGTCACCACAGATGTGCCCCCCCTCGCCCCACAGTTGCCATGGTGACAGCTCCCTGTCCCGCGGTCACCATGGGGAGAGCCCACCCCCCGCCCCGCAGTTGCCGGGCCCCACCTGGTCGGGGCGGAGGCGGCGCAGGATGGCGGCAGCGGGGCCCAGAGGGTCGGCGGAGTGGCGGGTGCCCAGGCCCCCGCACAGAGCGGCCCCGGGCCCCCCCGCCACCACCCCGGGGCAGTCCAGGAGCCGCAGCCGCCGGTCCAGCTGCACCACCTGCAGGCACCTGGGGGTGGGGCCATGTCAGGGCGGGGCCCTGCCAGCCACACCCCCTGCCTCACCCCGCCCCGGGAACAGCTTACTTGGTGATGCCTGGCTGCGCCCCCACACGGCAGGCCCGGCTCCTCTTCAGGCTGTTGATGAGGCTGCTCTTGCCCACGTTGGGGAACCCTGTGGGGCGGCGCGGGGAGGGTTTCAGCGGCAGGGCCCAGGCATCCGCGAACCCCTCCCCCCAACACTCACCCACGACGCCCACGGTGATGGCTGTCTTGACATCCTGTGAGCGGCTGTAGTTGGCCAGCACCTGGAGCAGGCAGTCGGCACCCACACAGCCCGCGCCGGCCAGCACCTCCTCTGGCACAGTGGCCACGGCCCCCCGGCTCTGCTTCTGTGGCGGGGAGGAGGGCACAGCACAGTGAGTCTGGGGTGGGAGATGGGGGGCTGGCGTCCAGGCACCCCGCGCTTCCTCCCCCACAGGGGACGCCAGTGTCCAGCACTCACCAAGTTGCGGCTCTGCTGCTGCGTGCAGGCTTTGAAGGCCACGGTGGGGAACTCAGCCCGCAAGAACTTGAGCCACTTGGCCACCACATCGCGGGACACCAGGTCTGCGGCGAGCACGGGGGTGAGTCTCCCCAGGGCCGCGGGAGGGGCCCAGGCGTGCAGGAGCACTCCCCTGCCCCTGCCACGTACCGATCTTATTGAGGACAAGGACAAGGCGCTTGCAGGGGCCAGCACGGCGCACAGCGGCTTCCAGCCGGGGGCTGCGGCAGCCCTGGGGGTCGCGGGCGTCCAGCACCTCCAGCACCACGTCCGACGCGGCCAGCACCTGCGGCCGCCCAGGAGAGCACGGAGGGGGCTGGGACGGGGCGAGGCCGCGACAAGCCACGCCCTGTCCCGCAGGCCACGCCCCCCCGGCGCACACTCACCTTGCGCAGCTCCCGCCCGTAGCGCCGCAGTGACGCCTCGCCCCGGGGGCGGGGCTCGTCTGGCTCCGCCCCCTCCGCCGCCTGCGGGGACACGCCCTGAAGGATGGGCCCCGGCGTCAGGGCCCCTTCTCCGCCCCTCCGCTCCGGTCAAAGGGCCCCGGCGCCCGGGCCTCACCTTGCGCTCGAAGGCGCGCTGCCGCCGCAGGGCGTCGTCTCGCAGCCTGGCCAGGCCCGGCCTCCGCCGCAGCAGCTCTGCCGCCCGCGCCGCGCCGGCCTCGCTCTGCCGGCCGCGAAGCCGCGGCGCGGCCCTCTCCTTCTTCGCGGCGCCCGGCCCCTGCGGAGGAAAGGAGCCGGCTGGAACCATGCCCCGGCCGCACAGCGCCGCCCGCCCCGCGGCCCCGGCTCACCTGGCCCCGCCGCCGCCCGGCCGCCGTCTGGCGGCACTGCCGGCGCCCCGCCATGGCGGCCGTGCGGCTCCTCCGCTGGCAGGAGCGCGCGCCGCGCACTCACCGCCGCCCCCTGCACCTTCCTCCCGCTCTTCCGCCTCGATGAAACGTCACTTCCGGGAGCCGGATAGTTCCCTGCCCTGCTGCTGGCTCGCGCCCACTTCCGCCCCTTTCGCTCTCTATATAAGGGCACCTCTTCCGGTGGCCGGCACAGCGGCTTCCGCCCGGCGCGAGGGGCGGCCGCTCCCGTCCCCGCCCTCTGCCGGGCTGCAGCCCCGGCCCTCCCGGAGCGCCCCGCCCCCAAGCACAGCCACGAGTCCCGCAGCAAGAGTTTATTCCCCAGACCCGCCCCCTGCGGCGAGGCCCCGCCCCCATCAGCGCTTCCCGCCTCCGGGGCCGAGCCTGCCACCCGACAGCGACTTCACCAGGGCAGCGATTCGGCTGGCCCGTCGCCCTGCGGAGAGAGGGGCGGGGCCGGGTGAAGGGCGGGGCCGGGCTGCGGGAGGGGGCGGGGCTTGGAGCGGGGCTGGCCCTCACCTTGCGACTGCTTCCTCTGTGCTGCCTGTGGCTCCCGTGGCCTGCAAGGGCCAATGGGCGTCAACGGCACGGGGGGGCGGGGAGGGGAGGAGGTGCGGCCTCGCCCCTAGCCCCGCCTCCTCACCTGCTGCACACCTTCCCGGCGGTGGGCCGGCTCTGCACTCGCGGCGCAGGAGGTGGAGCCTCGGCAGGGCCGGGAGGGCTGCGCAGGGGGTTGGGGGGCGCTGGGCCACCGCCGCTGCCGTCCTCGGGCTGAGACGGCGCCTCTGGTGCCCCGGCACTGCCACCGTCAGCCTCAACACTTACTGCTGGTGCCTCCTCAGGGTCTGCGCTGCCTGTCGGGGGTGGGCCCCCGGACAGGGCCTCACCCACGAGGGCCACGGCTGGGGGCGAGGCCTCGGCCACTGGGGGCGTGGCCTCGCCTGGGGGGCGGAGCACACGCACCAGGCGGGCCCAGCGATCGAAGAGGCTGGGAGCACCGGGGCGGGGGCAAAGCTGCAGGTAGAAGCTGCGGCCACTGGCGAAGCGGAGCCGGAGCCGCTCCCGTGGTGCGTCCTGCACCGACACCTGCACCCAGCGCAGCGGCAGCAGCCTGCGCGGCGCTGTGAGCAGCGGCAGCGGGGCCAAAGGGGTGCGGGGGCAGGGTGCAGGGGGCGGGGCGCAGGGGGCGGTACCTGGTGAGCTCCACCCCCGCGGTGGGGGGCGGGGCACGCGGCCGGGCCAGCAGCAGCACGTTGGGTGCTGGGAGGGCGGGGCTGGTGCGGGCCACGCCCATTGTCACCACCCGCACGCGGTTGTGCACGTCCAGCACCTCCCCGCGCCGGCCGACCTGGGGGCGGGGCTGCCGTCAGCCCCGCCCCGCCGCTGGCCCCGCCCCCCCGCCCTTCCCCCCCCGCCCACCTGGACAAAATCGCTCTCGAAGACTAGGAAGCGGCGCAGGAGCCCGAACTCGCCAGCTTGGAGCTGCTGCTGCAGCGGCCCCGGGGGCGGCGCCTCCTCGCGCGGCTCCGGCTCCATCATCCGCCGCCGGATGCACCCGCTCCGTGACGCCACCCACCTCTGTGACATCACCCTGCCCGGTGAGGTCACTGGCTGGAGCTGCCGCCGCCCCTCGGAAGCAGCCCTCCCCCACCCGGGCCTGGGTCCCCTCGACCCTGCCCAAGAACGACCCGGGACCACCCTTACCAAGACTGCACTTTTATTCTGCCTTTTCTTTTCCTTTACTGTCCCATCGGGGTGGGGGAGGGGCAGAGATGTCACCGTACCTCTCCTTGTACCCCTGCCCCCATTGTGGGAGGGGTGTGTCCCTCCCCCCCCATGGTGCTCACCTCCCAATGGGGCCAAAAAGCACAAAATTAAGAAAAGGGAGAAAGGGGGGAACAAAACAAAACAAAACAAAAAAAAATGCAAACGAAACCAAAAAATATATATATATATTTATAGAGATCCTTTGTCGTGCGTGCCCCCCCCTCCCCCCACGGGCCCTGGCGTCCGGGGGGGCTAGGCCAGGCCGAAGCCCTCAGAGCACTCCTGGATGGCCAGCAGCAGCATGTGCCGCAGCTTCTCATAGCTCTCATAGGCCGGCAGGTCCAGCTGGTTGAAACTGGAGAAAAGGGGCAGAGTCAGGGATGCCCTGCCCCGCGCCCTGTCCCCTCCACTCCCCCACCCCACCCGCACAGTGGTACCAGGTGTGGGCTGAGGGCAGGCGGTCAGTGGAGCGGTCATCGCGGTGGATCTGGAACTTCTGGATGCCGTTCATGCCCTCAAGGGCAGCAAAGCCCTGCAGTGGCACCTTAGAAGTGCCCGTGACAAACTGCAGGAACTTAGCCCGGTCAGCCTGGTCAAAGGAGCGCAGCGCACGCCAGAACCACTGGATCTGTGGGGATGGAGGGACAGACAGCGCCGTCAGAGCGGCCCACCGCCCCCCCCACCCCCCCCGCCTTCCCCCACTGCTGCCACCCCCACCTGGATGGAGTTGCCCTGGTACTTGTGGTACTCGGTGTTGGCCTTAAGGTCGTCAATGTCGATTGTGGGCAGCCCCGAGATGAGCAGCTCCAGCTCCTGCTCCGTGAAGATGGAGATGAGGCGCTTGGGGATGATCTCGTAGAAGCCCTCGAGGAAGGCGGCCAGCTGCTTGCGGATGGCACCTGCGCAGGGGGGACCGGTGAGGGCCACTCGGTGGCGGCCCCAGCCCCCAGCCCCCGGCCCTCCGCTCACCGGTCATGCGCATCTGGCACACCAGGTGCACATACTCCTTTTTGTTCTCCTCTGTCACCAGTACATTAGCGCCGTTGGGCTTCAGGTCCCGCACTTCACACACTCCAAACTCCTGCACCTGGGGGCAATGTGGGGGTGAGAGCCTGCTGTGGGGTATGCGGGACACACGGTGGAGAACCATGGACATGCAGGGACAGGTGAGGGACACATAGAGACACACAGGGGATATGGGGGACACGTGGGGGATGTAGGACACACAGGAAGAAGCACAGATGTGCAGAGATGTATGAGGGTAAACACGGGACAAAGGGGCATATGTAGGACACGTGGGACACATAAGCAGGATACAAGGGACACATGGACAAAAGCATGCAGGAAAACACAGAACAGGTGAGGGACATGGAACACATGGACGTGCAGGATCTATGTGGGACACATGGGACAAACACATGGTGACACACAGGGGTGCATGGACATATGAGGACATATGTGGGACATATATGGGACACAAGGAACATGGTGGGGGACATACATGTCCCATGACATAGGGACATGCAGCATGTCCAGGAGGAACAGGGGACAGAGAAGGGGACATGGGGCCCTGTGCACCTCAGTGCTGAAGGTGAGATCGTAGCCCAGGGTGGAGACGTCATTCTCCAATAGGTAGACGAGGCCCTGGTAGAAGTGATAGTCCTCGCTCTCCATGTCTGTGTACCTGCACGGGGGGAAGGGTGTCAGTGCCGCCCAGGCCCTGCCCCCACTCCCTCCCCCCAAGGCTCTGCCCCTCACCTGACAGACTTGCCCAGGATGTGCTTGTAGAAGGAGCGGGTGAAGTAGCACTCGAGCAGGCGGTTGTCGTAAACAGCCTTGGCCACAATGCGCCCCACAAACTTGAAGTAGCTGAGGTGGTTGGGGTTGCAGTGGGACGAAGGGTTGATGGTGTAGGTCACACGGTCGCCCGGCGAAGTGCGGAAGAGCGCGTACATGGGGTTGAACATCTCCCGCGAGATGATCATGTACCACTCGCGCAGCAGCCCCCCGGCATCCTGGCCCTCCTCGCCCTCAAACACAATGTACCTGGGGGGCAGCCGTGCCGTGTTAGGGAGAGGCCGGGCTGCCGGCCACCCCCTGTCACAGCCCCTGACCCCTTCCCCAGGCCCCCCCCGCCCAGGGACCCCAGTGTCTGAGGTGGATGCTCACAAGCGGTTCTTCATCTCCTCGGGTGACTTGCGGTGCAGCTCACGGTAGGAGTCCTCAAAGACGTGGTCACGGCGCACGTGCACGGCCATGTCCTCCTTGCGCAGCCCCTCGTCCAGGCGCTCCAGCTCCTGCCGGAAGTACCTGGGCCAAGGCCGGTGGCTCAGCGAGGCGCCCCTGTCCCCGGGAACCCCCCGGCTGCAGCTCCCCACCCCGTACTTGCGCTTGACGTCGAAGTCCAGCACACGGATATAGTCCACCAGGACGGCAAAGGGGCCGTCAGCCAGGTGAGTGGTTGACTGGCGCAGGATCTGATTCAGCACTGTCCGGTGGGTCTCTGGGGCAGAGTGAGGTGGGAGGTCATCCTCGAGCTTCCCCCAGACCTCCCCAAACTGCCACGGCATCCCTGGGGCCTCTGGGGGCCCTATGACCATTTTGAAAGCCCCCTGGGCTCTGCTCACCGGCAAAGCGGAGGAACTTCTGGGTGTCGGGGGGAAGGCTGGCAGAGATGTGCATGGAAGAGGGCTCACGGGAGAAGAAGGGGTCGAGCGAGGAGGGGGTGGCAGGTGTCAGCGGGGCTGGCGACAGCGGCGGTGGTTCATCCTTGATGTGGGCCAGCTGGCTCTCGCGTGTATCCCGCACAGGCGGCTTGCTCTCCCGCTCTGTGGCATGCACCAGGAAGAAGGCCTCCACAGCAGGCTGCAGCACTGGGCAGGGGTGGGACACATCAGGCATCAGTGGGGACCTCAAGGCATCGGGGGCCCCCATGCGCCCCCCAGCACTCACCAAGCACAGCATGCTGGTCGTGTGACTCCTCCAACTCCTTCAGGCACTCGCCCAGCATGTCCCAGAGCTCGTCAAGGCAGAGCTGCTCGCTGAGCAGGGGCAGCTCAGGCAGCCGCTCATCCCGCTCGCCCACCTGCGAGCCCTCCGAGCCTGTGGCAGGGACGGACGGACAAACAGACAGGGGCTCAGCGCCGTGGCTGCTGAGGTGACGCCCCCCGTGCTGCACTGGCACAGGCCCAAATGTCCAGGGAGCATATTTAAGGAGAGTGATTCAGGTCAGGAGGGCTAGGACCTGACACACTCACCCACAGAGGGGGTGTCCTGTGGGGCAGGTGAGGGCTGGTCCACGTCCATGGGTGATTCGTCCCGGCGGGTGGCGCCATCTGCCTGCCCGGCCTCTGCCTGTGGGCACAGCAGGGTGGGGGTTAGGGGCCCAGGACCCCTGGCCCAGGGAGGACGGCGGCAGGCAGCTCGCTGCAGCCCGCCCTGAGCTGGGGTGGCCCCGGCATCCAGGCTGGCCCTGATGCTCCAGCTGCCGGGGGGGGGGGGGAGGGGGGAGGAACAGAGCCATGTAGGGCAGAGGGAGGAGGAAAAATAAGAAGCAGGAAAGAAGACCACCAGCCAAGCCACAACAAAGACAGGAGGAAGGAGAGGGGAAAGATGAAGATGGGATGATGGTGAAGAGGAAGGCTGGAATAGGGCATGGGGAGGGAACAAAGAATAAAGACAAGAGGAGCAAACAGGGAGGAAGAGCCACTAGGCAAGCCATAAGAAAGGGGGGACAGGGCAAAGATGAGGGAGAGCAAGAAAACGAAGATGGGATGAAGACAAAGACGGGATGATGAGGAAGTAAGGCTAGAACAGGGAGAGAGCAGAAGATGAGGAAAGGAAAAGGACGAAGTGGGAAGAGAGACCCACTGGCCAAGCCACGAGGAAGAGGGAATGGGGAAGAGAGCAAGAGGATGGCAAAGAGTGAGGATAGCTGGAACAAGACACAAGAAAGAGGATCAGAAAAAGAGCGGGAAAGAGAAGGAAAGAAGAGCCACTAGCTAAGCCATAAGGAAGAAAAAACGGAGCAGCAAGAAGAACACGGAGACTGGACTACAGTGAAGAAGGCGGAAGGCAGAAAAAGGACACGGAGAAGGATAAGAGAACAAGACGAAGGAACAGTGGGGGAAGGAGAACGGGGAGAGGAGTGAGGAAGGGTGGCCGTGCTAACCGTGTCTGCCTGCTGCTGCCTCCGGGCCCTCTGGCCCTCACGTACCATTTGTATGATGGCGTCAGCCTCGGCCTCCAGCTGCCGGACGGCAGCCTGGATGCTGCCAGCTGCCCCGAGGCCCCCGGCACCTGCAGGGAGATGGCATCAGGGGGGTGGCAGCAGCCCCAGGGGCCAGGGAGTGGCCCTGGCTCCTTGGCACTGCACAGCAGGGCCTTACCCAGGCGCCCGGCCTGCTTGGCCTTCTTATGTGCGCGGCGGGTGTCGTCGCGGAGCTGGATGATAACCTGCAGCACGCGCAGGAAGAAGCGCTGCGTGGAGGTCTTGGAGGTAAGCACCGACATGGAGGGCAGCTGCAGCTCCCGCCCGCCCAGCGCCCGCTTCTGCGACGCCACGATAACCACGCTCTCCGCCGTGTCGAACCTGGGCAAGGGAGCTTTAGTGGGGGCCTCAGGGACACCCGCGTGCAGGGGACCACGCCGGGACTCACCGGCTCTGCATCTTGCCCTTAAGCTTGGTGCTTGGGGGCTGCTCCTCGGGAAGACCCTCGGGGGATGGGGCCTCGCTCTGTGTCCGTCGCTGCTGCTCCAGGTTGTACTCACGCAACTCTGCCAGTAGCGTGCCTGCAGGGAGATGGCATGGGAAGGCAGAGTTGGTGGGGCCCAGGCTTCCGGACACCCCCCAGCTGCGGCAGCGGCCCTCACCGATCTGGCGGCAAAGTGTGGCGCCCAGCTGGCGGGCGCCGCTGAGCAGCAGGCGCAGGACGGTGTCGCGGGTGCCAGGGTCGCCCCGTGAGAGCTGCAGCAGCACATTCGCTGCATCCTCTAGGCCCTCCTCCGAGCACGAGTGTGACGTCAGTACCTGCAGGCCAAGACCGGGGACGGGCTGGGGATAAGGTGCGCATGAGAGGGGTGCACAGGGGGCACACGGCCTGGGGATCCCCTGCTCACCTCCACGGAGAGCTGCAGCTGGCTCTCAGTGAGTCCTGTAGCCGCCATGCGGGGGTCGGGGCTGCTGCCCCCCTCGCCCGCCTTCGCTGGCGACTTGGCACCCTTGGCCGGAGCTGCTGTGGTGGGAGTGGGGGGGAAATGGGGGTCAGCACCGCAGCCCTTGCCACCTCCCTGCACGCTCCTGGCCCCATGCTCACCGGCAGCAGGGGTGGCGGGGGCTGGGGGGCTGGAGGTGGCCCCGGCAGGGGCGCTGGCACCGGGGGCAGCCCCAGCCTCCGCCCCCTTGCTGCCCTCGGGCAGGGCGATGGAGATGAGCGAGAGCAGGCGCAGCAGCTTCTCTGTGAGCAGGGCGCTGCGGCGGATGACGCCGTGCGACAGCATGTTCATAAGCTGCCCCAGTGGCGAGGCCTCCAGACCCAGCCCCAGCGCCTCGGCCTCGGGACCGCCGCCGCCGGGGCCTGCCTTGGCTGAGCCCTTGCCCTTGCGGCTCACGTTCATGTTGTCCAGCTTCACCAGGAGGTCCCAGAAATCAGTGGAGAGGCCGCCAGGGGGGCCGCCGGGGGAAACGCCGCTGCCAGGGGGGCCGCCAGGGCAGGGGCTGCCACCAGCCTTAGGGCCGCTGCGCTCCCGTTCGCCCTCGCAGGCTGCCTCGCGGCCCCGCTGCTGCGTGAAGTGGCTGGGGAAGACCTGGCCAGTGAGGAGAGAGGGAAGCAAGGTGAGTAGCAGTGCAGGGGCCTGGCCCCAACCCCAGGGTCAACGTCTCCCCCACCGCCTGGTGCTCCCACCTTGGCCAACTGGATGAGGGTGTCAAGGACATGGCGGCACACCACAGGGGCGGCCTGGGGGTGGATGTGGACAGCGGAGCCAGCAGCTGTGGCGTGCTTCTCCGTGTGCTTGCGGCCCGGGGCTCGCTGGATTTGAAAGATGTTGGTGCGGCAGCCCAGCGCCGCGTCCATGGACACCGAGAGCCACGAGAGCTGCCCCGAGCTACGGGCTTCCACACGATGCAGTAGGTCGAGGGCGCGGGGCTCAGCAGCAGTGGCAGGGCCAGGGCGGCCACCCGCCCGCCGGGGCCGCTCCTCGGGCGCCGGGGGGCCACGGGGTGCCTCCAGGCACAGCTCACTCTCGCTGCTGCGCTGCAGGATGGAGAGAAGGCTGCGCACCACCCAGCCCCGCGTGGGCGCGTGGTAGCAGAGGTTGCGCAGCACCCGGTGCAGGCGGCTCGTATTCAGCTTCGGCTCATCCACGAAGAGCAGCACCAGCAGGCACGAGAGGGCCTCGTGGTCCAGCAGCAGGCGGCCCCGCAGGCGCAGCAGGCTGTCCACGCTGCTGCCCGATGGCCTGCAGGCAGTGGCGTCAATGCCCGCTGCCCCCACGGCCCCGTGCCGGGACCCTGGGTGCCCCCCTGCCGCCACCCCCTGCTGGTACCTGCTGTGGCTGCTGTTGCCCCCCATGTGGAAGGTGCCGCCCCGCTGCACAGCCAGGCGGGTGTACTGCACCCCCCGGTTCCCGCTCAGGCGGCTGGTGAAGGCTGCAGAGACACCCGGCATGGTGAGGGCCATAGCAGGGCCGCGAAGAACAAATGGACACAGGGAACAAGAGAATGTGGCAGGGCCATGAAAAACACGGCAGGGCCATAGTAGTAGGACCATGAGGGACGTGGCATAGACCATGAGGGCCATGATGGTGGCACCATGATGGTGGTGCCAGGAGGGACATGGTAGGACCTAGCAGAGCAACAGGGGCCACATACAGTCTTGGGCAGATGAGGGGATGCAGAGGTACCACGTAGGGGCTGAGGGGGCCTCACCGGGACTGCGGAGGATGGCGGAGAGGGCAGAGGTGCTGGAGTGGCCGAAGAGGCGCTCGTGCATCAGCTGTCGCTGGCGGGCCTCCTGCTCACGCCGCAGGGCCTGGGCCTCAGCAGCGATGTCGGGTGGCATGACAGCCAGCACGCTGTCCTCCATGTCCTCTAGCACCGAGCGCCGCAGCTCCGAGGGCAGCGTCTGGATGAAGGTCACTGGGTCCATTGGGGCCTCAGCCCCGGCTGCCTGTGCCAGCTCCCGCCGCTGCTGCTCCGCCCGCTGCTGCGCCAGCACCTGCCCCGCCCCTGTGTCACACGGGGACATGCCCCCACGGGGGGACATGCCCCCACGGGGGGACATGCCCCCCCCATGGGCAGGCACCCCAGGAAGCCATGCCCCCACTAGGGCAGGAGACACTTGGCCTTGCCCCCATAACCCCACCCTGCCCAGGCCCTAGCCCCTACCCAGACCCCACCTGCTCCACACGCCCCTCCCACTATGGCTGCTCCCCCAGGGCAGTAGCTCCATCCCTTCCCAGCTTCCACCTCCAGCCTGATCCCATCCCCTGGAATTAGCCCCACTCCTTCCCAAGCCCAACCCTCACCATGACTCCACCCCCCAGAATTAGCCCCACCACACCCTGACTTCTCCCTCAGGGCAGTAGCTCCCCCCCCTTCCCAGCTCCCTCCCCGATCTGATCCCACCCCAGCATGACTCCACCTCTTGAAACTAGCTCCACCCCTTCACAGGCCCCACCCCAACATGACTCCACCTCTTGGAACGAAAGAACCCTGCCCTGGCCCTGCCCCCCATCCTGACTCCACCCCCCAAGGCAGGAGCTCTGTCCCTCTCCAGACTCCACCCCCAGGGCAGTAGCTCCACCCCTCCCACAGAGGCCACACCCACCTCCTCCTGGATGGCTGGGGGCAGGGCAGCCAAGAACTCGGGGCTGACCTCTGTGAGGCCAGGATTGGCCACGACTGGGGGGGCGGGGCTGGGAGTGGGCGGGGCCCGGGCGGGAGGGCGGATCCCCAGCTGGTTCTGCAGCACCTCACGACGAATGTCATCCGGCAGCGCCGCCAGGAACGAAGGGTCCACACCCTCAGGGAGGCTGATCCCTGCACCCACCACGGGGACAGCCGTCACCCACGGGTGCAGGGATGTGGTGGGGACACATGGCATGGACAGGCATCACCAACACACACATGCCAGGGACATGTGCTGGGGGACACACCCCCGTGGGCACATGCATGTGTCAGAAACACACATCACAGGCGTGCATCAGGTGTTGAGGACATACATTAGGAACACATGCCAGGGACGCAAACATGCCAGGGGCACATATCAGGGGCAGGCACGCATCAGAGACCCCAGGGGAAGAGAGAAAGCGGGTGCACAGTGGGGAGTGGTCCCCAAAGAAGGCCAATCCCGGCAGGGCCACTGCGGTAGGGGATCTGATGGGACTCACCGGCAAGCGGGTCCTCCTCCTCGCTGCTGGTGGAGGGCAGCGGCTCCTCCAGGATGCCCCGCGAATCAGCACCCGAAATGGCAGCAGCAGAGTCGCGCGCGGACGAGCTCTCCGAGGAGGAGGCAGGCGGCGAGCTGGGGGGGGGGGGGGTGGGGGGGGGGGGAGACACAGCGTCAGCAGCGGCAAAAGGAGCTGCCCTGCGGTAGGGCCGAGGCGCTGTGGTGCTCACCTGTCATCGGGCGGGCGGGCGGTGTCAAGGGGTGCTGGGGGGGCGGCCGGAGGGGGCCCTGGCGGCGCCCCGGCCCCCTCAGGGGCAGTGGGGGCAGCCTCCTCCAGGGCACAGGAGGCCATGCTGGAGGTGTCCATGGGCGAGCCCTCCAGCTGACTGCTGCCTGCCGTCAGCGCGTCCGAGTCCTCCGCACGCTCTGGTGACAGCGAGGCTGCAGGGGGCAGCAGCCGTCAGTGCCTGCCCCCGGTACACCCCTACCCCTGCCTGCCTGCCACAGGGCCCAAGCGTCCAGCACTCACTGACGGTGGGGGCAGGCGACAGCTCCATCTGGGTGGCCTCGGCATCAACAGGGGGCCGCCCAGGGCCGGTGTCCTCCTGGGCGGGGGGTGGCGGGGGTGGTGGGGGACCGGTGGCTGTGGGGGGCTCTGGTGCCGCCACCGGCTCCAGCAGCACCAGGGCGCGGTGGGGGCCGGCCGGGGCAGGGTCTCCCGCCGTCCCGCCGGGCTCTGCAGAGAGGCCGGGGGATTAGCGTCGGCTATGGGCCTGGACGACCCCGTGCCCCTTCCCCCACCTTGGGGGGGCCCATGCATCCGGCTCTCCCCCTTCCCCTCCCTGCTGCCGCCAGAGGCCCCCGCGGGGGAAAGTAGTCAGCTGTATCGTTACCTCGACGTTGGGGCTCCCATCCCGGCCCCCCAACAATACAACCGACTACCTCACCCCTGAGGGACCACCGCCCCCCCCACCCCGCAGCCCTGCCCAGCTGTGCAGGGGCCCAGGTGTCCTGCCCATCTCCCCCTAGCACCTGGGACACAGAACGAGCAGTTACCCCTCCCCCAGCCCAGCTGCAGAATAGCCCCAGCCTGGCAGGGGGACCCAGGCGTCCAGGGCGGCGTGCGGCGGCCATGCGTCCCGCGAGGAAGACAGTAGACTGTATAGTTATCTCCGAGACGGGTGTGACCCTCCAACTATACAATCTACTACCTCAGCCCGCGGGGCACCAGGTCAGGGTCCGGGGGCGCCGGGGGGGCGCGCAGGGCGCCCCGGGTGGGGTCTCTTACCTGCCGCCGCTGCCTCGCTGCTGCCGCTGGCTGTGGGCATGGCGCCCTGTGGCAGAGGAGAGAGCGTCACCCTGGGTGTCCCCAGAAAAGGGGAAGGGGGCATCCCCATTCCCCCTTTATCTAGGGGGGGGGAAGCGGGTGCCCGCATCCCACCTGGGTGCCGGTGTCCTGCCCCTCCTTCTCGTCGGGGCCCCCCTCGGCCCCCTTGGCCTCCTCCTCAGCAGCCTGCCGCCGGCGCTTCTCCCGCCGCTCGTCTAGTTCCTCATCGCGCAGTGCCTCCAGCCGGGCCAGGATGGGCACCTTGACCACTGCAAGGGGCATGGGGTTGAGGGGAGAGGGGGCGTGGGGATGTGGTCCCCCTCATCCCGCTGGGCTAGCGGAGACGTGGGTCTCTGTTCGCCTGAGACACAGCCATTTGTGTGCCCTGGGGGGACACTGGGGCTCCCGAGCAACACGAGGGGACACCCGAGGGACAAAAGATCCACAGGGGAACACCCGAGGGACACAGGGGGGACACTCGAGGGAACAACTAAAAGATGCCTGAGGGGCAGGGGAATCACCCAAGGAACATGAAGGCCATAAGGTGTTCCTCACACCTGAGGAACGGGAGGGGGCCACCTGAGGGCCTTGAAAGCCATGGAGGAGACACCTGAGGGACTCAGGGGCCACCCAAAGGACACAACAGACAAAAAAGACATCTGATGGACATGAAGGCCATGGAGAAACACCTGAGGGACATGAGGGCCAGAGGGTGACACTTGAGAGACATGGACAGACATGTGAGAGACACGAAGACAATGAGGACACACACAAGGGCCTTGGGGGGACACCTGGGGGACACGGGGGGGACACACGAGAGTCATAGGAGAGCCTCCGAGGGCCCTGGGCTGCAGCTGTGCATGCTCTGCGGGGACACAAGGGCTCTGCAGGGACATGAGGGGCCAGGAGGGCCCCAGGGCTACTTGAGGGGGCAGTGAGGGGCCCCGCAGCTCACCCGAGACGCAGTCGTGCATGCTCTCGGCGTCCAGCACCTTGCACTCCTCCGTCCAGCGTGTCAGGGCTGTGGGGATGCTGGAGAGGGTCCCTGGTGGAGGGACAGGGGCCGCTGGGGTGAGCCCAGGAATCTGGGCGGCCGCGGCCCCGCCCCCCCGCAGGTCCCACCCCACTCGCCTGCCTGGCTCCCAGCGGCACCCTGCTCATGGAAGAAGTCATCAAGCAGCTCGTCGTCGGAGCGGGCGATGATGTGCACATCGTCGTTGCCCACCAGCAGCCGGGCCCGGCCCCGGCTCTGCAGCGGTAGGCTGCTGCTCAGCTGCAGGATGTCGGCTGCCGCCGAGGGGCCCAGCAGCCTGTGGGTAGCTGCCGTCAGGGACGTGCCAGCGACCGGGGACACGCCATGGACTGGGGGCATGTGGGCAACATGCAGTTGGGACCTACAGATGAGGGGACTAGCTGCTTGGGACAAGGGGGTGCGTGGGGACACTGCTGGGGATGAAGGCTGCATGGGTGGCCATGAGGGGTGCCAGGAACTTGCTGTGGGGACGAAGGGGACGTCGGGGACAACAGGGACACACTGATGGGGACATGCTGCTGGGGAAGAGAGGCAACATGGGTGGCCATGAGGGGTGTCAGGGACTTGTCATGGAGACTAGGAGGACATTAGGGAATGCAAGGGGTGCTAGAGACTCCCTTTAAGGACAAGGGGGATGTTGGGGACATGCCACCGGAGACAAGTGAGACATTGGAGACTATAATAGGCACCAGGGACTGCCTGTGGGGACAAGGGGACCACAGGGGACCCTGAGAGGCACCAGGGACTCGCTGTGGGGATAAGGAGGCTGTTGAGGAGGTACTGCTAGGGACAAGGGGGGACCCCACAGGGCACCGGAGACTCACCGCTGGAGGATGAGGGGTGGGTTAGGCTGCCGAGTACCCGGGTAGTGCACATGGATGGTGTGGCCAGTGTTGGCAGTGAGCTGGCGCAGGGTGCGCTGGCTGCGTCCGATGCCCTGAGCCAGGCGGGTGCTGGAGGAACCGGCGCCCAGTGTCAGTGAGCTGTGGTCAGCGTGGCGTACCAGCAGCGGGTGAGTGGCCGGGATGTTCCCGGGTGATGGCGGGATGTCGGCTGCAGGGAGACATGGGGGCATCAGGGTGTGCCAACGGCCTGGCCCCTTGCCACCCGGACAGGGGGGAGCAGGGCTTGGCCCTCCCCGGACCCCCCCCGCCATACTGGGGCTGGAGAACATGTTGTCAAACTCGATGATGAGGTCGTCGTCGCGGTCGAAGCGCTCGAAGCGCACGAGGGGCGACGCGTTCATGTCCGGGTAGTCCTCGTCCAGCTCCATCTCTGAGCCATCATCGTCATCCTCCTCCTCCTCGCCTTCCTCGCCCTCCTCATCATCCTGTGGGAGGCAATGGGGAGGGGGTGTCAGCCAGGTGCCCCAGCCAGGGGACAACCCCAGCACCCTGGCCCGTGTCCTCACCTGGTCATCCTCATCCTCCTCCTCTTCCTCCTCCTCCTCATCCTGGCTGTCATCCTCGTCCTCGTTGCTGCCGCTGCTGTCCTCCTCCTGTGTGTGCTCCTCCTCGTCCTCGGGGTCCAGGATGTTCATGGAGTCTTGGGGGTGGGGGTGGGGCATGGTGGGGAGGTGGGCTGGGACCCTGGCACCCAGTGCGGGGCAGCTGCATGCCCCCAAGCTCCCAGCATCCTGGTGCGGTGCCCACTCACCTTCCCGGTTGGCCTGCAGCGTGGAAGCCTGGCTGAGGTTGGAGGGAGCCTCGTCCATGAGCACGTCCTCCTGTGACTCGTCCTCACCCGAGCGGCTCACTGCAGAGGGGGGTGGGTAGTGGGGGGGGGGCAGTGCAGGGGGCCCAGGCCAACAGGCCCCAGCATCTGGGGCGGGGGGACTCTCACCAATGATAGCACTGTTGCCAGTGGCCCCATCTCTCTCCAGTAGCTCGTCAATGAGGTCTTCCAGCTCATTCTCCACCTGCAGGGGTGGAGAGGGGAGTGGGGAGGGTGACTTGAGGAGCGGGGGGTGACTTGAGGGCTGGGGGAAGGAGGGAGGCCTCACCTGCATCTCCTGGGTGCTGAGCCCCTCGGGCTGCCCCGCCAGCACCACAGCATCGCCCTCCGCCTCGCCGTCCATGTCGCCGTCGGCCGCCTCCGCCTGCGCCACCTCTGCATCCTCCTCAGGGGGCTCAGGGTCACCGGGGTCCCCTGCAAGGGGGGGTGTGTGCGTGCAAAATGATTGAAGCACGCAGGAATGTGGAGAGAGGGAATGTGTGGGAAAGGAGTGGACAAGGAGCACCACAATACCTCCATCGGGGGGAGCGGTGCCAGCCTCCCGGGGGCCACCGGCCCCCTCGCCCTTGGTCTTGCTGGAGGAACCCTTGGTGCCAAAGAGGCCACTAGGCTGGTTCACGATGCGCGAGAGCGTCTCCAGGGGCTTCAGCGCCGCGTTCACCGTGTTGGCCATGTTGGGGCTGTGGGGTGGAGTGGTGCTGGGGGGAGCTCGGTGTGTGGGCGCCCCCCGGCCGCCCCCTGCTGTGCTGCCCCCCCCCCAGCGCACCTGGAGAGATCAAGGCTGTGGGGCACCCGTGCCAGGTCATTCACCAGGCCCTTCTTGAGGAAGAGGCGGATGATGTTGTTCATGCCGTTGTGCTGCGTCTTGGCGGTGCTGCTGTAGAAGCTCGAGGTGGAGGGGCACGACTCCATGATGGTGCTGATGATGCACATAACGGCCTGCAGCCTGCGGCAGGGCAGTAGTGTCAGGGCATGAGGGGACGGGGAAAGCTGCTGCCCCGCTGTCACTGCCGCTGCCGCTCACCTGGCATGCTTCTCGGTGCTCTCAGCCATGGCCAGGGCCCGGCCCAGCGCCGCCTTCACCTCATTCACCAGGGCCACCTGGGCATCTGTGCCGCTGCCGGCCGCTGCCAGGCTAGCCAGGAAGAGCCGAGCCAGCGCTGGCGTGTCCTTGTCCTCGGCATTCTGCGTGTGCGGCAGCAGGTGGTCCAGCACGAAGGCCAGTACGCTGCAATCCTGGGGAGGAGCAGAGGGTCACGCCAGGGCACCAGGATGCCAGGGTGCGCCGCCGCACCGGGGCTGGCCTCACCTCCTTGATGAGCTCTGACTGGCCCACGGTGTAGCTGTAGTTGGCGATGAGGGCCGCAATGCCCACATAGGAGCGCACCAGCTCAGCCAATAGCCGCAGGATGGTGGAGGTGGGCATAAGGGGCTTGGAGCCCTTGGCCCGCTGCCGCTCCTCCGCCCGCTCACCCTCCTTGTCCTTGCGGCCCTCGCGGCCCTCCTCCGGGCTGGTTGCTGTGGGCATCAGCATCAGTGGGGTGCCCGGGCGTGGGGTGGATGCTGGGGCTGTGGGGAGGACGCTGGGGGTGCAGGGAGGTAGGTTCGGGGCACAGGGACATGGAGGAGGAATACTGAGGACATGAAGGGAACAGGTCAGGGGGACATGGGAGATCTTTGGGATGACACTGGGGTGGAGAAGACACGTTTGGGGCATGGGGAGGTGGATGGTGGGTTGTGGGAGGACGTCGGGGAATGTGGGGGTGTATGCAGCGGATGTTGAGGCACAGGGAGGCAGGTTTGGGGCATGGCAACATGGCAGAGATACAAGGGAAAAGGCCAAAGGGATACTGGGGATGCTGGGAAGAACACTGAGGTGCAGAGGTCACATTTGGGGCACGGGGGGGATGTGGAGGGGGGCATTTGGGGTGCAAGGAGACAGGCTGGGGGACGCTGGGGCATGAAGGCATGGTAGGGCGGTAGGGGGGTCGCTCGGGATACAGGAAGGGATGCTAGGGCACGGGGACACAGTGGGGGGCTGCGGCGGCCCTGGGGCTGGTACCTTCCCCCTGGGGGGTCCCGGATGGGGGGGTCTCTGCAGCAGCTCCATCGGCAGCAAAGACTTGGGCCTGTGGGACAGGGCAGGATGGAGACAAGGCCTAGATGCCCCTGGGGCTGCTCTCCCTTCCAGCCCCCTGCTGTCACCCTACTGACGTTGAGGGAGAAGCCAGCTGGGGGGTCGAAGTCGCCAGGCTGGCGCGTGAGGTTGCGGTACTGCTGGTACATGTCGTCGCCAATGTCCGACAGCAGCTGGCTCACCTCGCTGGGTGCTGCGCCCTTGGTCTCTGCCTTCTCTCCTGAGGAGGGTGCGACACACACACATGAGGGACGAGGGAGGGAAGTGTAGGGAGGGAGGCCCGGCCATTCCCTGTCCCACCACAGATGCCGGAGCTTCTGTCCCCACGCCCGCAGCACATCCTGTTCCCTGTTCCCAGGGCCACCCCTTTCCCGGTGACCCCCCACCCCCCTGTCCCCCGCCCCTGGGAACATCCCAGTCTTGTCACCAAGATCAGTTCATTCCCAGAGACTCCTCAGTTCCCCAGTCCAATTTCCTGTCCCCCAGTGTCAGCCCTTTCCCGGGGCTCCCCTGTTCCTTGTCCCCATTGCCTGCGGCCACCCCCACTCTCTTTCCCTAGGGTCATCCCTTTCTCCGCGGCTCCTCAGCTCTCCAGCCCCACAACGGGGACATCCTCTGTTCCTAGGTCACCCCTTTCTCCTGGGGCTCCCTACTGTGCTGCACCATGATAGGGACGTTTCCTGGCACAGGGTGCCCGTACCCTCCTCGGGGGCATGGTAGGCCGCAAGGGCGTTGAGCATGTCGTAGATGACGTCCTTGATGGGCTCAGGGATGACAGGCAGTGCCGCCGGCTTCACTGGCGTTGTCTTCACCAGTTGCACTGCATTGGGGCCCTTGATCCGCAGGTTCTCGAACTCATCGTCCGAGGCTGGAAACAGCCAGGCATCAGCCAGTGCCCAGCCCCCGCAGTGGTGCAGCGCAGACACCCCCCCCACCCCCGCCACGGTACCGTGCTCACCAGTGCCGGAGCCACGGGGCGCAGGCAAGGCAATGCGGATGCAGCCGGTGGCCACCTCGGCAAAGACCTGGGGGCTGCGGCAGGCGGCGGGGCCCAGCACCCGCAGGATGTAGTTGATCTCCCGGGAGCCCAGACTGCCTGACACCACGCCGGATGTGGTGCTGCCTGCCCCGCTCGTAGCCGCTGAGCGTACCACCTGTGGGCCTCGCTGGCATCAGGGCGGCCCAAGGGGCCTTGCTGGCACCCCCGCAACACCCCTGCCTGGCCCCATGTGGCCCTGTACCTCCCTCGCTCCCACCATACCCTGTAGCCCCAAAGACCTTTGCCCCCTTATCCCAGTGCCCCTAGACCTCCCAGGTCTCTGTTCCCCCCATCCCAGGGCTCCCCCAGACCCCTTTCCTCCCCTCTCCCAGTGCCCCCAGGCCCCCCAAAACCTGACCCCAGTGCCCCCAGGCCCCCAATCCTCTCATCCCAACACCCACCCTGTCCCTGATGCCCCCCAGACCTCCTGGACCCTGTCCCTCCCAATCCTAGTGTCCCCACCACAAAGCCCCCAATCCCAGTGTCCCCCAAGGCCCCTCCTCCCCCCATTCCATGCCCCCCAAACCCCTGTCCCTCCCGACCCCAGTGCCCCCCGATCCCTGTGCCCCCCGTGCCGGCAGGGACCTTCTCCATGGTGTGGCGTAGGGTGCAGGGGTCCTCGATGATGTGTCGGAAAAGCAAGGTGACGAGGGGAGTGAAGCCGGTGAAGCCGGAGCTCTGGGTGAGGCCCAGGATGGTGCGGGTGCTGCGCAGCTCGGCGAAGAGCAGTGCGTGCTTGTGGTGGCGGGTGAGGCGCAGGCAGAGACGCAGGGTAGCGTGCAGCGTGTCGGGGTCCACCGGCACCCCCAGCATGCTCACACAGGCCCGCAGCACTGCTGGCACTGCCTCTTCCGCCAGCCCCCGCACAGGCGCCTCTGCGCCAGCCTCCTCCTCTGCCGCCACGACGCCAGCCTCTGCTGCCTCCTCCTCGCCACCTGCTGCCGCCTCCTCTGCTGCCACCACCGACTCTGGGGACGAGGGGATGTGGATGAAGGGACATGGGTGCGGGGCCAGGAGAAGTGCTGCTGCTGCCCCTGTCCCACAGCCCCCCCTCTACCTGCCGGTCTGCCACCGTCACTCTCCTCCTTGGCTTGGCCCTCGGGCTCTCGGGCCTCGTCTGGCGCCCGCTCGGCCTCACCCGCACCGCCCTCCTTGGCGCCCTTACCCGCCCGGGGCGCCCGCAGCAGCGTCAGCATCACCGGGCGCCGGTTCCCCGTCTCCTCGTTCACCTGCAGGGGGAGAAGCGGTGGGGATCAGGGAGGGAGATGATGATGGCGGGTGCCACAGACCCCTCTGCCTCCTCCCAGCACTCCCCGTACCTGCACCATGGTGGTGAACTGGACAGTGTAGCGGCGGCGCCCTGCAGTGAAGCGCACGCTAGTCTCGCCTGCCCGCCACGCCGCATCGATGGTGCTGTTGTTGCTTGCGCTGTAGCTGCACCACCGCCCTGAGCGATCATCAAACCACCGCCAGTTGTTTCCGTTGGCCTGTAGGTACTGGGCAGAGGAGGAAGGGGGGACGGAGTAGGGGGGGTCAGCCCCATGGAGTGGCCCCACCCCCCACCCCCACATCCCCTTATGCCCACCTTGTTCATCTGTGCCCGGCGCTTGGAGGACACTGCTGTCTTCTCGTAGAAGTCGATGAGCAGCAGCACAGGGGTGATCCACCTGGGGGGGTAGCAGGGGTCAGGGGAGTCGGGGGCACCGGGAGACACCAGGGCAGCGCATCCCTCCCCTTACTTGGGTGTCTGCACCTCCTTATGCTCCTTGGCAGCCTGCAGGCAGGGCTGCACCACCTCAAGCAGCTTGATAAGCACATCCAGCACACAGCTCGACTCCACCACCCGGGCGCATGGCAACTTCAGCTCCTGCATGGGGCAGGACCCAGACGTCCAGGTGGCAAAGGCCCGCACCGCCCGGATGCCTAGGTCCCCAGGCTGCACCAGCATTGCAGGTGCAAGAGGGAAAAGGGGGCCAGGGGCGAGGAGGGGGCGGCAACAGCAGGACCAGGACGCTCTGGGAGGGGAAAGGCACCGTGTTGGGATCCAGATGGTGAGGGCCATCACCACGTTGGTGGGTTGGGACAACCCCACGGACCACCCGGGAGAAGGAGAAGCAGGTAGCCCGGAAGCCTGGGACCCTGGGACTCACCTCAAAGAGCAGGGTGAGCAGTAGGATGCGGGTGGCCAGATTAGATGCTTGGGGCAGCGTCGCCATTTGGCTGATCCACTCAGAGACTGTCTTGGTGTCGCTGGTGGTAAGCGGCAGCGCTGCCTTAATGAGCACATCAGCTGCCTCCCATACCTGGCAAGGAGGAGAACAAGCGTCAGAAGCACCCGGACGCCCGGGCCCCCGCCCTGGGCCCCCTTGGGGTCTGCCCTCACCTGCTTGACCACCTGCTTGAGAATGGAGTCGCGGTAGGCAGCCCCATTGCGCTTCACAGCGGTCATGATGAGGTCGCAGACGCGGTAGACTGTGTCAGGCAGCTCGTCCAGCAGCTGGGAGCAGCCAGGCAGCATGGTGTCTGTGAAGGCCAGCAGCTCACCTGGCTCCAGCGGCTCTGCACCCTCAAACTTCTCCAGGCACTTGGCCTCCTCCTCCTCCTGCCGCTCCCGCGCCCGCCGCTCTTCTTCCTCCTTGCGGCATGCTGCCTCCTGTGCACGGACACAGTGGCATCGGGGTGGGGGGAGGCAACAGCCTTCTCCTTCCCTGAACCCCTCCCCAGGCTTGGAGAGTTCTGGCCTAGCCCTGATGCCTCATTCCTCCTGCTCCCCTGGCTCTGAGGGGCCCTGATTCCTCAATCTCCCTCCCGTGGCTTTGAGGGGCCCCAATCCCCCCCCCCCCGCCAGCATCACCTCAGGGGACTCGGCCCGCTGGTCCATAGGGATGTCTTGGCCCAGTGACATGGCAATGGCCCTCATCATCTGGTCTTCTTCTGACATGCTCAGGTCCTGGGGAAAGGATGGAAGGGGCCAGGTGGTGAGGGGAGGAGCCTGGCATGGCCATGCCCACTCAGCCTCATCCACCAGCCCCACCCCTTACCCGGACCACACCCCCCATGAGGGGCGGTGGGTGGGTGAGGAGGTACTCAGTGGCCTGCTCCATGGTGTTGGTGTTGAGCAGGGCCTCCATGGCGTGCTCCCGCGTGAAGCCCATGTCCATCAGCTGCGGTGCGGTGGCCGGGGAGGGGGCAGGGATGAGAAAATGAGAAAAGGATCAGCAGCGGGGGGGGCGAGACGAGAGCAAGGTCAGGTGCATGGACATTACTGCATGAGGACCGGGACAGCCGCCCTGGTCTCCAGTGCATCCAGCTCCTTCCCTAGTGCCCCCCGCCCTGAGCAGTGCTGCCGCCCCAGCTGCCCGCGGGAGTCACCACGTCCCCACCTGCTGCAGCTGCTGCTGGTTGACCTGGGGCTCGCGGCGGGGGCCAGCATCATCGGTGCCAGGCTCCTCCTCGCCCCGCGGCCCCTCGCGCTCACGGCCCAGGCGCTCGCGGATGAGGGGCTCCCCACGCAGGATGTGGCACAGGATGGCCAGCATGGACTCTGCCATGCGGCCCCCGTACACCTTCAGCGGGCGCCGGTTCCACAGCTGCTTGATGCAGGTGAAGGCTGCCTGCAGGGTGTGGGGTTAGGGGACACCTGGGGCATCCTGTGTCCCCTCACGTGCCCTCTGCCTCTCCTCCACTCCCCGTGTCCCCATGTCTCCTACGTCCTCCCAAGTACCCTCTGCCTCTCCCCCAGCCGCTGCGTCCCCCCATGTCCCCGTGATCCCCTCCGCACATCCCCCACATCCCTGTGTCCTCCCAAGTTCCCTCTGCCTCTCCCCCAAGTCCCACTTTTCCCCTGTCCCACAGTCCCCTCTGCCTCTCCCCTCAAGTCCCCCATATCCCTGTGTCCCCTGCATCCACACAACTCCCTCCGCCTCTCCCCCAAATCCCCACATCCTCCACGTCCCCGTGTTCTCCAAGTTCCCACATCCCCCTGCCCAGTCTCCTCTGCACCTCTCCCAAATCCCCACGTCCCCTAGACGTGCCCTGTGTCCCCCATGTCCCCTCCCTGTCTCCAAGATTCCCCATCACCCCGCATCCCTGCAGTTCCCTGCACCCCCTCCGCGCCCCTGTACCTTCTGGGTGACAACGAGGAAGCGCAGGGCGCTGAAGTGGGGCTGCCCAGGCCCTGGTGCCTTGGCAGGCAGTGCGTGGGGCGACTCCAGCACAGTGCTGGGGTTCACCATCTTTTCCACCAGCATGAGCCAAGCATCGAGGAACTCGCCGGTGCCATCGGGCAGATCAGGGTGCTCCAGCCCCTCCGCCACCGGCACTTTCCCCCCCATCGACAGTGCCCAGTTGAAAGTCCTGGGGGCAGGGGTGAGCAGTCGGTGGGGGGGAGGGCCCTGGCATCTGGGCACCCAGCCCCTGCCCTCCCTCCCAGCCCAGGTTTGGATGAGGGTGCTGCCACAGGGCCATGACGCCTGGAATAATGGGGGTGTTCTAGGGCGCTGCAGAATACCATGGGAGCATGCAGCGGATCCTGAAGTGCTATATGAGGACCCAGAAGTGTTCTGAGCAGAACCACCATGTCCTGGGGGGATCTAGGGCAGATCTAGGCTGCCGCAGGGAGAGCGGGGGACAGTCTTGGGGGGATCTGGGTGCATGTGGTGGCTCACTCAAAAAGGGCGTTGTGGCCTCCGGAGCAGAGGAACTTCTGCAGCATGAGGTGGTAGGGGAACTTGCGCTCGTCAAAGAGCATCGGCGAGGTGAAGCCCACCGAGCAGATGAAGAAAGTCAGCCTGCGGAGGGCACACAGGTGGGCCCTGCCCCCCCCCCCGAGGCCCCACCCCACCCTGCCCATGAGGCCCCACCCACAGCCCTTGAGACTCCACCCCTTCAGTTACTCCTCAACCCCCACCCCCCAGCCTCAAGTCCCACCCCAGGCCTCTTAGCTCTGCCCTGAGCCCCTCCCCCAGGTCCCCTTGGCTCCATCCTCCACCACTTCCATTGGCTCCACCCTGAGCCCTGCCCCAGGGCCCTTGGCTCCACCCCCAGCCCCCTTAACTCCCCCCTGGCCCCTTGGCTCCACCCCCAGCCCCACCAGCTCTGTCTTCAAGCCTCCCATGCCCCCAGCCTCCCCCCACACCCCCTTGGCTCTGCCCTCAGCCCACTGATGCCCTTTGGCTCCATCCTCAAGCCCCTCTGGACCCCTCGACTCTGACCTCAAGCCCTCCCTGCCCCAGCCTCACCCCACACGCCCTCGGCTCTACCCCCAGCCCCACCAGCTCCGCCCTCAAGTGCCCTCCTGCCCCAGCCCTATCCCCTCACCCCTCGGCCCTGCCCCCAGCTCACCGGAAGCGGGGCGTGGGAGTGTAGGGGGGCGGCTGCCAGCTGAGCCCCTTGGTGAGCAGCTTGGTGAGTGCGGAGGCAGTGGCACGGGCAGCAGGGGTGGGTGCGGGGGCGGCACTGGCTGCATGGTGGCTCCGCCGCTGCCGCACCGGTGAACCCACGCACAGCTTCACCAGCAGCCCGAACAGCTCGGCCAGCGCCCGGCCCAGGCGTGAAGAGGCTGTCGGGGCAGCGTGTCAGCCCCGTGACGGCCCAGCCGGGGAGGAGGGTGCCCCCCCACCCCCAGGCCCCGGCGCTCACCTGACAGCAGTGGCTTGATCTGCTTGATGCGGGCGGCCATGGCAGGGGTGATCTTGGCCTTGCCCTTGGCGTCAGCGGTGCTGGGCTCATCCGTCTCCATGGGCGCCAGCGCCTCGCTGTCCAGCCCCATGCCCTCCAGCAGCCCCTGGGCCGGGGGCTCTGCACCCGTCCCGGCCCCCGGCCCCAGCGCTTCCGCCTCGCCCTCTGCATGGCGTCGTTAGCAGGGACCCAGCTGCCCCCATGGCGCAGGCACCGGGTCCCCCATGCCCCCATGCCACAGCAGGCCCAAGCCTTCAGGGCCCCAGATATCCCGTCCCCCCACCTGGGGCAGGGACCTCGGAACGCCCCCCAACCAGGGGCAGGGACCTGGGAACAGCTCGCCCGCCCTGCGCCGCCCCTCGCCTCCCCCACGCTGCCGGGGACCCAGGTATCCAGCCTACCAGCTCTCCTGCCGCCCTGGGGGGGGCTGGGCGCCGCCTTCTCCTCCTTAGGCACCAGCTTCTGCATGTCGGCCTGCCCAAACTCACAGCCTGGCGGCAGGCTGGCCCGGGGGGTCAGCAGGGTGCCCCATGGACGGGGCACCGCACCGCACCAGCAGTGGCCTCCCCCTCCTGCCACAGGCCCCCCTAGAGTCCCCCCTACCTGTTAGGGGTGCACAGTGACAGCAGCACAGTGCTTTCCCACACCAGTGAGCAGTAGAGCTGGCTCAACTTCCCCAGCACGCTCAGCCCCAGCTGGGAGCCCCACTGGTTCACCGAGATAGCCCGGATCTCGCTCTGCAGTGGGGGGTAGGGATGGGGGTGGGGGACACGACAGTGGGTGTTACGCCACAGCCCCTCGCCAGCGTGTTGACCCTGTGCCCTGCTGTGTCGCCCCAGTGCCCTACCTGTCCCACACGGCACGTGTGCACAAACATCATGATGTAGGCATGGGCGGCGGTGAGGGCGTGCAACAGCGGCGTGGCCTGAGCTGAGAGCGTGGCGTCGGTGACGCTGCCAGCACTCGCCAGCTCCCGCAACAGCACCGAGCCACCGGGCGCCTCGATGGGTCGGTGCAGCGGCTCTAGCGCTGACAGCACTGTGTCCAGTTGCAGCAGTCCCTCCTGCAGCACCTTGGGCTCGTGTGACAGAGTCTGCAAGAGCGCGGAGCTACTCAGCCACAGGGCCCTGGCGTCTGGCTGCGGGCTGCCTCCCTCCCCTCGCTCCCCAGCACCCTACCAGGATGGATTTGCAGACGCCAGCCACGGCCTGGCAGGCAGCCGAGGTGGGAAAGTCCACGGGCAAGTTGGGCAGCCCAAGGATGGTAACAAGGGGCCGCAGTCCTCGCTGTGCCACAAACTCCTGGCAGTGGTCGTCTGTCGTGTTGTTGCTGAGAATTGACTCCACGAACTTCATCTAGGGGCGGCAGTGGGCTCAGGTGGGGCCCCTCTAGATCCCCAGCTCGCTCCTGTCCCCCTCCCCCCAGCACATCCAAGGCCCCTGTGCCCCGCTCACCACGTTGAGGATGTAGTCCATTAGCGGGATGGGGATCCGCTCCTCTGTACCCACCACCCTGCAACAGGCCATGGCCATGAGGCAGATGGGAAGCTGCTGGCTTCCCCTGGCTCTGGCTAGAGGGGCCCAGGCATCAGGGTCCCCCCTTCTACAGCAGCACTTACTGCTGGCTGGGCTCGGTCTCGCTCTGCTGCGTGGCGCTGAAGCTCTGCATGGCCTGCACCTCCTCCTCCTCCTCGTCCTCGCTGGAGGCCTCCTCGGCAGCATGGGGCGAGCGTGGTGGGGGTGCTGTGGCCGTGCCGTCCGCCTTCTGCATTGACGGCTTCTGGCAGATATACTTGGGGTCTCGGCCCAGGCTGCAGATCTCCTCCAGGAGCTGCAATGGGGGCAGAGTGAGGCAGCTGAGCAGGCACCCAGCCCCCCCAGTGCTGGGGGCATCCTGGCCCCAACAGCAGCTCCCCTCACACCTTGATGATGGCGGTGGTGGCATCTGTCTTCAGCGTGGGTTGGTGCCGCATCAACTCATCCACAGCGCTGCCCAGGTTGGAGGCTGTGTCTCCTGGCAGGGAGGAAAAGGAGGGCTCGGACACTGGGGCCCTGAGGGACCAGAGCATCCCGCAGGGCTTCCCAGGCAGCAGCCCTCACCAAGGGGGTCAGAGCTGCGGCGCCGACGCATAGCTGGTAGGTAGTCAGGTGAGAGCAGCACTTTGAAGAGGCGCTCGAAGGGCTGGCACTGCACGAAGGACTGCAGTCCCCGGGCGTTGAGGCAAAGAGCACTGAAGACATTGGGCAGTGAGCCCAACACCTCTCGTGTGGCTGGCACCTGTGGTGGCGGCAGTGGTGGGAGGAGAAAGAGGGTAGTGTGAGTATCAGCCCCCGCTGTGCCTCGCCAGCCCCCCCAACCACCTGACTCACATCCTTGATGAGCAGCGCATGCAGCATGACATCGGTGAGGCCGTTGTCCTGCAGGGACGAGAGCAGCGAGGGCTCCTGGAACACGAACACTGTCACCACCTCCGTTGCTGCAGTGGGACGAGAGACAGCGGGGTGCTGAGCATGGGCAGGACCAGCTGCGGCGTCTCCCAGCCCCCTGGCATCCTCCCCACGCTGAGACGCTCACCCAGGAGGAAGAGCGAGGGCCCGTAGTACTCAGCATTGCTGATGATGTGCTTCAGCGAGGTGGGCAGGGAGCCATCCATCACTGCAAGGTGACAAGATTCAGCAACCAGAGGCCACTGCCCACTCCCCACCCTGCCTCGGTGCTCAGGACCACTCACCGTGCCTGATGCCGTCGGAAAAGGCTGGGTCCTGGATGGCTTTTTTGAGAAAGTTGAGCATGGATTTGAGCAGGGCGGCTCGCTGTGGGATGCACTGCACTCCTGCGAGGGAAGAGAGCTGCGTGAGCCCTGCTGCGGCAGAGTGCCAGGTGTGCTTTGGTGCCCATCACCTACCACTGCGTGGGGCCAGGATGGTGGCGGAGCTAGTGCCGGGTGTGGCAGCGGCGCCTGGCACCCGCGCCTCTGCCGGCACTGGGGCTTCCTGCCGGGGCTCACTGGAGGTGGAGGGGCTGGGGCTGCCCTCCATGGCCACGTCAGTCACTGTGGGGTGACAGTGGTGCGCTCAGATCACGGGCGGCAGGACCCAGGCATCCGGGCTGGTACGGGGAGGGTGCCCCCCGTCTCCTTACCGTCCATGTCTGTTTCCATCTCCTCGCCCTCAGGCAGGGCAGTGGTGACAGTGGCAACCGGGCGCTGCACCTTGGGCTTGATGACAAACGGACACTCGCGGCGGCACAGGTCCACCTCGTGCTGCAGGCAAAGCAGCTGTGAGCGCTAGCCATGTCGTGGAGGTCCTGGGAGGACTGTGGGGGGTTCTGGGGGCTACCTCGAGGCGGTAGATGAAGATGGACAGGCCACTGTGCGACTGGAAGGCCGCCATGTCCAGGTTGGTGATGAGGTCCACCACACGCACTGCCCGCGTCACAAAGGTGATCTGGTCCTGTTCGTCGCCCAGGAACTTGATCACCTTTAAACAAGAAAACAAAAACAAATCAGCAAAGGGGATCTGCCCCCGCCAGCGCCCCAACCCCAGCTGCCCCGCTCACCTTGAGCAGCGCCTCCATCATGCCGCAGGACACCAGGGCCTCACCACCGGCATCATAGCTAGCGAGGTGGTAGAGGAAGGAGAAAAGGGCGGTGGCAAACTGGTGGGGGTAGGGCTCCATGGAAGGGTCTGCGGGGAGCGAGACAGGGTGTCAGGACCAGTTACCCATTCCCCCCCCCCCCGCCCCGAGCGTCCTGCACCCACCAATCATGGCCTGGATGCAGTTGCGGACCAGGACAGGCAAGAAGCCGTGGTAGGAGGCAGTTCCAGTGCAGTCAATGATGCTGCTCAGCTTTGGGGTGCGCTCCAGATGCACAATGGAGGTGAGGGTCCGCAGCGAGGCCGCTTTGATGTCCTGGGGAAGGAAGGGAAGTGATGGAGCGTGGGATGGGGTGCCCCAGTGCGGGGACACAGAGGCAGCCAGCCTGAGGACTCACCATAAGTTGCTTGTCAGTAATCTGCAGCACGTCCACGAGCTCCTCGATAAGCCCGTTGTAGAGGATGCTGTTGGCCGACTCCTGCAAGGCGTTGGAGTACACTGCGCAGCGGAGACGAGGCTGGTCACCACCCGCCAGGGGCCTGGGCGCCCCAGAGCCTCCCTCCCACCACCAGTACCTAGTATGGAAATAGCATGCAGCCGGGCCTGCACTGCCTGCAGCCGTTTCTTGTGGTTGGAGAAACCGTGGGCCAAGCGAATGTGGGTGAAGAGCAGCATCTGTGGGGTGCAGTTTGGGGTCAGCAGCTGCCCCAGCGCACCACCCCAGGGGGCCAACCCTGTCCCATACTCGCCTGCTTATCTTTGGGGATGCTGTACATCTTGGTGAGCGACTCCATGATCTCAGAGGGGCTCTCTGAAATCTGTGGGCAAGGGAAGTGGGGGCGGGAGCAATGAGACTGGGGGGAGGGCACTCGGTAACCCCCGTGCCTTCCTCAGTGGTGGCCTTGGTGCTCACCTTGTCCAACTGCTCAATGTGAATGTAGTGTAGCGTAGTGCTGCTGGCCTGCACGGAAGAAGCACCCAGTAGGCAGTGGCAGCATGGCATCAGGGGGCCCATGGCCCTGTTTGGGGGGGGGGGGCACGTGGCAGTAGCCCTGAGGACACTCACCCGTTTGTCCACTTTGACCTCAGCGCCTGGCTCGGCGTAGAACTCGAAGTGCAGCGTAGTGGCGCTCGGTGGGTACTTCTGCGCCATCAGTGGGGATGGAAGTGAACGGTGGGGATGGCACCAGGGGGGAGCAAGCTGCCCCCAAACGTCCCCCTCCGACGGGGACACTGGGCTGGGCACCACCGCAGCCCCTGTGGCGCGGAGGGGATGTGGGTGCAGAAGGGCTTTGGGGACGGCAAGGAGGAGTCCGGGGCGCTGAGCAGCGACACTCACCAGCATGTGGAGATCGCGGCAGCACTCGGCCAGCCCAAAGCCATTCTCTTTGCCGCCCCAACTCTGCGTGATGGAGAGACGAGGATGAGGTCAAGGAGAAAGGAGTCGCCACCTCCTCTGTTTTGTGGCGGCCCCAGGCCACCCCTCACCTCGGCCAGGTGCTGAAGGCGGGAGAGCAGCGGTGTGCGCTTGTCGGAGCCCAGGCGGGTGATGTAGTTGGAACGTTTGCTAAAGACGTAGAGCAAGTTGAGCACAGCTAGTACCACCTGCATGTCTGATGAGGCCAGCAGTGTCGTCAGGTGCTGCAGGAAAGCAGGGCGGTGAGAGGGGACCAGCACCAGGGCCCCGCATCCCCCCACCGCCCCGCCACGGCCCTGCACCTCAATGGAGCTGTAGAGGTGCCGGGAAAAGCTGTACTCGATGAGCAAGGCAGTGAAGTTGAGCACGGCCAGCAGCAGTGCCTTGAGCTGCTCCCGCTCGGGCCGGTCGCACGCTAGCATCCACGACATGTTCTCCACCGTGCGGCCCGCCTCCGCCAGGATGCCGTCGAAGCGGTCCAGCAGGTCCACCCAGTGGTACAGCTCGCACTGGCGACCGTGCGCTGCAGTCAGGGCTCTGCGCCACGACCAAACCCCCAACCCTCCACAACCTCTCTCCTGACATCCCCGTGGCCACAGCCCCCATCTCCTGCTCTTTGAGAATTTGCGGTGCCGCTTCTCCCTCGCTCTTGATAACGTTTGGGAAAAACACACTCAGTGCCTGCTCTGCAGCACAAAGCGGCACAGGTCTCCATGCTGGCCTGGCACAGGCAGATCTGGAGCCAAGGGGCTCCACATTTCCCCAAGGCCTCAACGATCTGCAGAGATAAGCGCTTCAGGATTTTGGAAACGAAGAGCTCTGTTTCCCCCACCTTAGGCACCCAGGACAAGGGGGTCATCACTGCTCAGTGCGAGGGGATTTGGAGCTGAGGGGCTCCGCATTGGCCTATGGATGAGGAGCTCCGCATCCTCCCCTCAGGCCCTGACGATCCGCACAGACAAGGGGTTTGGGGGAGGGGGGGTTTGGAGCCGAAGGACTCCTCATTTGCCCTCCCCCGGGGGCCAAAGGGCCACCTGGCGCGGGGAACTCCCACCTTCCCGATGTTCCATGTCTTGATCTGCTGCAGCTCCACCAGCAGCTGCTCGTCACCACATGCCTTCAGCTTCTCAATGAGGGCCCGGCAGTCGGCAGGCTGGGGGCGGAGCGGCCATGTCAGCCCCTGCCGCTGCCCCCTGCCGCCCCTCAGCCCCCCCCCCCACACCACCCCCCACTCACCGCCTCCGTGGGGGTTTTCTTCAGTTTAGTTCGGTCCACTTTCATCTTCAGTTGGTGGTCTGTGCGCTGAGCCTGCGGGGTGACACAGGGCTGTGGAGGGCTGTGCTATGCCCCTCCCCCCGCTGCGGGGGCCCAGGCATCCAGAGGGGCCCCAGCAGCACCACGGGAGCCTCCCGCTGCTGCTATTGTTGGGCCGGGGACTGCGAGTCCCAGCAGGCTGCGGGCGCCGTGGCGGCGGGAGATGACGTCGTGACTCCGCCAGGGAACAATGAATGTGCAAAACGCCGGGCGGGAGGGAGGACTAGAAGGACGGATGCGGCGGCGCGGCACCAGCCATCCACTCGCACCGCCCCCGGCCCCGCGCCGGCTAGGGAAGGGGGGCTCCAGCACTAAGGAGCTCCGAGGCAATCCCAGCATAAGGGCCGGCTTTGGCAGCATGGTGCCGTCACTGCCCCGATTTGCTGTGGGGGGAGGTGGTGCAGCAGGGCCGCCCAAGCTCAGCCTCTGCTTGGGGACGGAGGCACCCAGTAGCACCGCCTTACCGGGAATCACAGCCAGTCCATCCTCGGCCTGGCGCCGTCTGAGTCGCGGGCCGTGCGGGGCCCCGGCTGCGAAGTGCAGACTCTCTGCAAGCCGTAGATTAGTGGGGGGGGGGCCTGCAGGCGAGCCGGCAGGGCAGCGTGAGGCCTCGGAGCCGGCTGAAGCCCCCAGAGCCGCCCAGGATGGGGATGCAGGCTCTCAAACACCCCAGGATGGGGCCGGAGCTTCAGGGCAGCCGCTGGGAGACTGGGAAGGGGAAAACTCTGCCATGGAAAGGAATAGGAATGTGAAAGCTCATGTGAGCAACACCTCCTGTCACACAAAAGACAGGGGATCCCAGGGACTGGGAAAGCCTCCACCGATAAAACATGCAGTGAAAACATAAAAATGTAAAAAAGAACAAAAAAAGTACAGCGTTTGTGCGGTACATTGATGCAGAAGCACGCAGCAGCACCTGGAGCAAGGGGCACAGATCGGTGCTCCCAGGGTCTAGAGTCAGGCCGACCCCAGGCGCGACAGTCTTTCCCCTCGGAAGGCTCCATAGAGCCTTAGCTGGCCCCACGCGGGAGAAGGGGAAGCTTCACAGTACCCGAGGGCGTTTCTCCTGCACTGCTTGCAAGTGGCAGGACCCAGCCCCTCTGAATAAATGGGGGAAGAGAAAGCAAAGCCTGGGAATGGCCAGTCCCACCAAGACACAACCCCCAGCGCGGGGAGAGGGGATGTGGGGCAAGGACACAGAGCCTCGTGTCCTGGAGGAGGGGCAGGGGGACTGCCCCCAGGCCACAGAGAAACAGGAGCCAGGTGTCACCAGAAGAGGGAGCAGCAGAGCCTGGGGAGCGGGGCTGGAGAAATGCAAGAAAGGAACTGCCTGAAGCGGGGAGGGGGGTGAGGGCGCTGAAGGGGCACAGTGCTGGGGGAGTCGGGGCTGAGAAGACCCCCACGAACGACGGAGAAGTCCCAGAGAAAGAGATGTGGCACCTGAGCAGCCCCCCCCCCCCTTGAATGCGGGGACGAATAAGAAAAAAAAGAGCCGAATCCCTCCAGAAGACCCACAAATGGCCAAGCTCAAAGGAAAAGCCCTCAAAGCAGAGAGACACTGCGGGGGTGGGGAGGGGCACATCCTCCTTCTGTCATGGAGGGGACGGAACCGCGGGGATCATAAGAGAGCAGAACGGGGCTAGAGCAGAGAGGGAGAAGCAGAGCCAGAGAATCCAAACCGCAGGAGCATGGGGGAAATGCTAAAAGCAGGGAGTCGGTGGAAGGCACCGTGAGGCCGCAGGAAAGCGAGGCGGGGGAAGCACACAGCGCTGGTGGGGGGGGGGGGGGAGGGGGAGAAGGGCCCTGCATGACGGAGCCAGACCGCCTGCCAGGGCAGAGCAGTGGCCCGAGCCCTGCCCCGGTGACCGCCCCCCCGCCAGGCCGATCCCCACGCCCCCGCGGCCCGGCCGGTACCTGCTTGGGGGCGGGCTGGGGGGGGGGGCGTGTGGGGGGGGTCAGTGCCGGGCCCGGCCGCCTCCTGCCGCCGCCGCCGCCATCTTACACAGAGACCCCGAACCGCGGCCCCGCCGAAATCCCGCGAGAATACGGCTCCCGCGAGAGCGCCGCGCGCGGGGCGGCGCCGTCACTGAGGTCTCGCGAGAGCGCCGCGAGTGCCGGCCATGAGGGGAAGGAAGTAACCAATGGGAACACAAGCGGCGCCGCGCTGGGGGGGGGGGGGGGGGGGGAAGGAAGAGGAAGGGGGGGCGACAGGGCGGGATCTCGCGCAGGAGGAGGGAAGCCGCGCGAGAGCCGGGTTCACAGGGCGAAATCTCGCGAGACTAGGGGGCGGCCATGCTTCCCTGCCCCCACCCCGCAGCGGCGGCGGCCACACCGGAGGGGGGAGGGTGAGGAGCGCGCCCCCGCCGGTGGCAGCGACCTCTCGCGACAATGAGCGGCACCAGGTCTCGCGAGAGGACGTGCCGCCGAGACACAAAGGCCCAGCAAACTTCGCGAGACTTCCCTCGGCTCTCTCACGGCCACAGCTCCCCCCTCCCCGTGCCGGTAACGGCTCCATCCCTCTCCACCCCACAAGACGGCATCGCTGGGGCGAGCGGAGGGGCTAAGGTGCCCCGAGGGCTCCGAGCGGCAGCCCTCGCCAGCCCCCTCCCTGCTCGCGAAAAAACGTCCCGCGGCGGCAGGAGCGGTGGCGGCAGTCCGGGACTCACCGGCGGGCAGGCGGGCGCCTCCCGCGAGACCTGCCCCGAGATCTCGCGAGGCCGAAGCGGGACACAACGGCCAGGGCGGGGTGGCGCCAGGCCTCGCGAGAGTTTCGGAGGCTGCGCGGCTCTCGCGAGATCCAGGGCAGCGCGCGAGAGCGTGACGGGAAAGGGGAGGAGCGCAGACCGCCGCTGCCTCCTCGGCCGGCGACAGCGGCACCCTGGAAGATCTCGCGAGGGCAAAACGCAGCCTACGAGGCGCTTCTCGCGAGACTCCCGCAACTCACGTCTCGCGAAACGCGCAGGCAGCGCTGCGCAGGGCCCGCGAGGTCACGTGACGCACCGATCCGCGCAGGCTCGCTCGATTTTTCTCCTTTTTTTATTCTAACAATATAAAAGTGGGGGGGCGTGGCCTCACTCGGCTCCTACAAAAGTGGGTGGAGCCCAGCCCGAGTGGGGCAGCAGCCAATGAGGAAGGACCTCGCCCCGCCCCAAACTCAACCTGAAGACGCAGGGTAGGGGGTTAAAAAAAAAAAGAAATCCAACCGCGACTCATCAGAGGAAGCCCCACCCTTTCCTCAGCCAATCCTGCAGGGGGGCAAGGGGGAAGCACCGCCCTCTGCTCCATCAGCGTCCAATGAAAAGCAGTCCCGCCTCGTCACCAGGCTGTGTTGGGCAGGGAGAGGGGGGAGGTCAGCGCGGTGGGCGTGGCCGGGCAGGGCCCCGCCCCCCGGGCTTCCCCTTGCGGCGGAGCCCGCGGCAGCACCTGCCGGCGCAGGGGCCCCGCGGCGGGCCCGGCCCGGGCCCCTCTCAGAGCAGCAGCTTCCCATTGCGGTGGATCTTGAGGATGCGGCCAAGACGCTGCTTAGCCGTGGCCAGGCCCTTTCGCGGGCGCCGGCCCGGCCCCGCCACCGGCCCGGGGGGGCCGCGTGGCGCCTCGGGGCCACCTCGGCCCCCTGTCCGGGCTCCCCACTCGCCAGGCGGCGGTACACCCCGGCGTGGCCCTGAGAGGAAGACGCCAGGTGCCATAGGGGCGGGCGCCCGGCCCGGCAGCCCTGGCCGCGCGGTGTACTCGTGGTCAGCCAGGCTGGGTGGGTAGGGAGGCGGCTCCGTGTGCCCCTCCGCCTCCCCCCCGCCGGCGGCGGCCTCCAGCTCTGCCGTCTCCAGAGATACCGCTGCCACAGCCTCGGGTTCTGCCTGGGGCTCGGGCTCCGCCTCGGGCTCTGGCTCTGTTGAGGGTGGCGAAGGTGGGCGGCGCTTCACTGGACCCTTCCGTCGCTGCAGCTTGCGGTGCTCCTGGGGGGCAACGTGGGCGCTGTACTGTCCCTCAGCTGCCCCAGTGACCCCTGCAGCCCTCACTGCCCCCAAATGCTCCCAATGGTGCCACAAGTGCCCCCACTGCCCCTAAATGCAGCCCCCGAACTACTCCCCTTCACTCCCATGCCACCAGCCCACATTTCTAAAGCCTCATGTTTGCCCCAAAATACGTGGCGAGCATCTTGGAACCATTTGGAACCATCCCAAACCCAGCACACTCCCAGCAGCGGCGGTACCTGCTGGGCCAGTTTGGCGGCAGCAGCGGCCAGCCCCGTTTCCACCGAGGCCACACGGGTGCCCTCCCGAACAGGGCGGCTCTGCCGAGGTAGCGTCGGGGTCACGCGGGCTGCAGGGAGGGGGGGTGGACACAGTGATGAGTGTAGTGGGGGACAGGGAGGGAATCAGACTAGGGCCCAGGTGCCCAGGGCCGCCCTCGCACCTTTAGGGCTCCAGGGTGCGTCGTCTGTGACCTTCTTCTTCTTCGGCAGTGACTTCAGAGCTGGGTCGTCCTCGTCCGACTCCAGTGAGGGGTAAACTGAGGCAGGGAGCAGAGGGGATAGGTTCAGGGCTGGGGGGGGGGGAGGAGGTGGCTCTGCCCCCCCCCGCCTCCGCTGGGGACGCCAGCATCTGGCACTCACTGTACTCAGCGTCCTTGAAGCAGGCGCCCAGGCTGTCATGCTCGTCAGGGCTGGCCTCATCCTCGCTGTCGGTGCTGCGGGGGGCTGGGAGCAGGCGGCGCGGGGCCCCAGAGGCGCCAGGGACGCCCCGCTCGGCCGCTTGCCCGGTCGCCCACCAGCCTGGGGCCCCTGCCACCACCGGGGGGGTCCCTGCTGGCAGGTTGGCCATACGCAGCATGCCCTGGATGGCTTCTCGTGTGCTGGGGGAGGCTGGCGCCTCGCTGGGGGTGCCGCGGCACAGGTCAGCCCCCAGCAACACCCCTTGCCAGCTGCCCCCAACCCCCCCCATAGGAGACTACCAAAATCCTCAATCCTCTCCCCAAACCTTCCTAATCCCCCCTCCAAATCATTCCCCCAAATACCTCCTGGAAATCCGCCGAATTCACCCCCTCACCCTGGTGACCCTCACGGGTCACAGGCACCCCAGCCCCCCCCAACAATATGCTTCCCCCCCCAACCCCAGGGACACCCAGCGCATTGTCCCAGGCTGCCCTCACCTGAGCTGGGGGTATTCAGACCCCCCAACTTGCCGACTGGCCTTGAGCAGGTCAAGGATACCAGCAGCACTGCCGGCCCCTCCCTCCTCTTCCTCCGTCGTGTAGTCCTCCTGGGGGGAGGGGAGGGGACACAAACACACAGCTGAGGAGCGAGCCCCACAGCCCCTCAGAGCCCTACAACCCCCCCAGTCCCTTTGGATCCCCATACCTCAATGTCGAAGTCAACCTCCCCTGGCTCCCGTACGCGGTTGGGGTCCGAGCACGGCTTGGCCCGGGGCAGCTTCCGGGGGAGCCCTGAGGGGGACACAGGGGTCACGAGACAGCCCCCAGTGACCCCCCCCCCCGGAGTCCTGGGGGGATGGAGAAGGTTTGGGAGGAAGGGTCCTCAGTGACGGCCTAAGCTCTGAGTGGATGCTGAAGGTTTGGGGGTTCCTGGGAAGGTCCACGGTCACCAGGTAGCAGAGTTCCCACGGGATTTGAGGAATCCGGGTGGGGGGAGTGTGTGGGGATAGTGAACTCCTGTAGGGGGACCTGGTTCGGGGCGATTCGTTGGGAGGAGGATTGGTGGCTGGGGGTGTGGTTTGGCTGCCCAGGGAGGTGCCCAGCTTTGGGGGACTCACGGGGCAGGCGGCGGGAGCCACGGCGTGGCGGTGTCTCGTCAATCTGCAGGTCCTCCTCAGAGTCGAGGTCGAGGCTGTGGGCACCAGCGGGGCTTGGTGGGGAGCAGGAGGGCGACGGAGGGGCCTGAGGCTGCCATCGCCCCCCGAGGTGGCTCCGCTGAGGCCTGGGGGCAGGCGATGGGGAGGGGGGAAGGGGCTCAGCCTGGCAGCTGCCCCCCAAACCCCTTCCTGTACTGCCATGCCCTGGACTCCCATTTTTCCCTCCAAACGCCCTCTGGGCTGCTCACCGGGCACCACGGCCGTTGGCCACGCCAAGGGGCAACTCCCCCTCGGCCGCCTCCGAGTCACCATCCGTCTCCTCCGGGCTGGAGCTGGGTGCCTCCGGCTGGCAGCAACAATATGGTGGGGGAGAGAGGGGGGTGAGGCCTGCCCAGGTGCCGTAACCCCCCAGGGCTAGGGCTGCACAGCCCCCAAAATGCCCTGCAGAATTGAAGGTGGCGGCCATGGTGTTGCCCCTCACCTCCTCCTCCTCCTCGTCCTCTTCGTCCTCCTCGTCGTCCTCCTCCTCGTCCTCCGGCAGCTCCGGGCTGCGTGCGGGGCCCCGGCGTCCCTCCGGCTCCAGCACCTCGGGCTGCAGGCGGCGGGGCCCGGCCCCAGGGGGGGCCTTGCGGGCACCCCCCTTCTTGCCAAGGGGCTCGGGGTGGGGCCGGGGCAGCCCAAAGGGGGGCCCCGACTTGCCCATGCTCTGCTGGAAGATGTCCTGCGGAGGTGGGGGGAAGCAGTGACCTCCGCAGGGGCTTTCCGACCCTCCCAGTCCTTACCAGTGCCCCCATTGCCCCCCGGTGGCCCCTACCTCCACCAGCCGGATCTCCTTTGCCAAGTCTTTGATGAGCTGCCCAGGCCGCACAGTCTCAGGGATCTCGTGCTCATGCTCAGCCAGTACCTGGGAGGAGGAAATGAATTGGGGGAAAATGAAGGCAAAATGGGGCTGAGAGGGGCTGTGGCCTCAAAATGGGGACATCCCCCCCATCCACCCCTGAGCCTCCCAAACCCCCATATCCGCTCTGGAGCCCCCCAACCACCCCCATGTCTGCCCCAGAGCCCCCCACTGTCCGCCAGGGTAGGCCCTCAGCAGCCCCTCACCCTGGCCCCTCACCTCCTTGCGGGTCCAGGAACGGAAAGCGGTGGTCAGTGCCTTGGCCCCGTGCACCAAGTAGGCCACAGGGTGCCGGCGATTCTCGCGCAGCCCTGGGGATGCACAGGGATGCCCTGAGGCCACCTCTATGGGGCCTGGACCCTCCCTCCCCCACAACACCCCAGGGCTGAGCTACAACCCCCCAGGGCCAGGCTGGGACCCCCAGGACATGTCCGAGATACCCAAGGACCCCCCGGGACTAGGCTGGGATCTCTGGACTAGGTGCAGACTCCCTTAGAACTCCACAAGATCAGGCTGAGACACCCCTCCAGACCCCGAAGGACTAGGCTGGGACCTCCCCCCTTGGACCAATTTGGGACCCCTAGGATACCTCAAACACCTGAGAACCAAGCTAGGACCCTTCCGATGGGACTGAGCTGCCCAAGGACCCCCCCCCTAGACCAAGCTGGGACCTCCAGAAACCCCAAAAGTCGGGCTGGGGTCCCTCAGGACAAGGCTCAGACACTTAAGGAGCCACCAAAGGACTCCAGGGAGTGCAGGAGCCCCCCAAGACTAGGGTTAGACCTCAAGGACTGTCCAGGATGGAGCTGAAGGCTCTGGGAGCAGGGGCTGGACCCCCATAGGCCACCCTAGGGTTGGGCTGAGGACCCCAGGGACCCTCGAGGACATGGCTGAGGACCTCTGGGAGCAGGGTTGGACCTGCAGGACCCTGCCAAGATGGTGCTGAGGACCCCTGGAAGCAGGGCAAGGACCCCAGCCCCCCCCTCCAGTGCACCTTGGGGCAGCAGGACCCACCTCGAAATGTGTCCAGCAGGTGCTTGCCCACATACCAGCAAATGGTCTCAAAGTTGGGGAATTTGAAGAGGTCGGCAGTGCTGAGCCGCTTCTCGATCTCATAGGCCCTAGAGGGGTCAGGAGCACATCGGGGGGGCATGTCAGGGGGTCTGCGACGTCCTACAGTGCCCCGCAACACCCCACAATGCCTCAGCACTCACTTGAGCTGCATGTCGATGTTGAGGCTGTGCAGGAAGTTGCCTCCAAAGGCCAAGCAGTCGACAGGCGTCAGCACCGCGTGGATCCAGCCTGGTGGATGAAGAAGTGGTGGGATGAAGACAGTCTGGCCCTGATGAAGGTGGGTAAGGGACCTGGGGGGGCCTAAGGAAAGTCAGGAAGATCCTCGAGGACATTGGGGGACCATAACAGCAGGGATGAAAAGTGTCTGGCCCTGGTAAAGGTGCATGAGAGAAGTGGGAAGGTGCAAGAAGGTTGGAGAGAGCCTGGAGAACATCAGGGGACTCTGCTGGTAGCGATAAAAACGATCTAGCCTTGATGAAAGTGGATGAAGCACCATGGGAGACCTGAAGAAGGTTGAGGACAGCCCGGAAAATGAGCAAAGTCTGGCCCTGAGGAAGGTGAATAAAGAACCCAGAGAGAGTTGGAAAGATCCCAGGGGATGTACCGGTGGGGATGGAGAAAGCCTGGCCCTGATGAACGTGGTTAATGGACCCAGCAGGACCTGGGAGAGGTCAGGGAGATCCCCGGGGACATCAGGGGGACTGTACCGGTAGGGATGAAGAGGGTCTGGCCCTGGCGCAGGGGGCAGCGGTAGCACCGGTCCACCTGGTCGCCGAAGAACATCTCGCCCTGATTGCTGGAGCTGCTCCAGGTCTCAAAGAGGGCCAGGTTGGCTGGGGTAGGCCGAACCAAGTAGAAAACCTTCTCACCCTGTGGGACAGGGAGCAAAGGGTCACGTGGGGCAGGGCAGGGGCCCTGAAGAGGCCCCCGGCTGCCCTGTAGCCCTTGCCACCAGGCGCACCCGCAGCACGTGGTACCACACAGAGGTGCCGCCGAAGTCGATGTGGAAGTCGGTGTAGCTGTCGCGGGCACCCATGAGGCAGTACTTCTGCACGCTGGGCCGCTCGAACACCGACTCACCTGGCCACAAATTCTCCACCCACGAGAGCTTGCGCACAATGCGCGGCGTCTCCACCAGGTTGGACAGCCTGCGGGATGGGCTTTGTCAGGGCTGGGAGGCCCTCCACAGCAGGCAGAATGGCAGAGGGAGGGACACAGGGACACACCGGGTGTCGGAGAACTCAAGGCTGATGACGTTGAGGACGCGATCGCGGCGGGTCCCGCAGAAGTAGGTGACAAAGTCGCCCAGACGCATGCGGCAATCAGCCTGGCGTGCCACGTCGATGACATCGATCTCCTTGTCTGGGCCTGGCGTTGGGGGGGGGGGAGATGGTGCTGCACCCCACACCGCACCTCCTGCGTGCCCCATCGACCCCACGGACACCCCTCTGCACCCTCAGCCTGCCCCACGGGTCCCACAGATACCCCTGGGTAACCTCAGCCTGCCCCACAGACACCCCTATGTGCCCCCAGCTGGCCCCATGTGTGGCACAGACACCCACCTCCACCCTCAGCCCCCCCCCACACACCCCACAGGCTCCCCTACATGCTCTCAACCTGCTCTATAAATGTTCCTATGTACCCTAAATATACTTCACAGGCCTCACAGTCACTCGTATGTACTCTCAGCCTGTCCTATAAACGCCCTTATGTATCACCAGCCTGCCCCATAGGCACCCCTATGTACCTCTGATCTGCTCCACAGGCCCCATAGACACCTCTACATAACCCTAGCGTGCCCCACACACCCCATAGACACCCCTATGTACCTCTGATCTGCTCCACAGGCCCCATAGACACCTCTACATAACCCTAGCGTGCCCCACACACCCCATAGAGACCCCCCTGCACTCCCAGCCTGCCCTAATGGGACAAAGACACCCATTCACGCTTCCAGACTGCCCCAAACACCCCACAGACACCGCTGGAGCATCTGCCCTACGAGGAACGGCTGCAAGAGCTGGGCCTGTTTACCCTGGAGAAAACTGAGAGGGAACCTTTGTGTTTAAGTATCTGAAGAGAGCGTATCAAGGAGATGGAGCTAAACTCTTTTTAGTAGCACCACGCGACAGGACAAGAAGTAATGGCCACAAACTGAACCACAGGAAGTTCTGCCTGAATGTGAGGAGGAATTTCTTTCCTGCGAGAGTGACAGAGCACTGGAACAGGTTGCCCAGAGAGGTTGTGGAGTCTCCTTCTCTGGAGATATTCAAGGCCCCCCTGGATGCAACCCTGTCTAACATGCTCTAGGTGACCCTGCTTGGGCAGGGGGTTGGGTTAGATGATCTCCAGAGGTCCTTTCCAACCTTACCGATTCCGTGATTCTCTGCACCCCTGGCCTGCCCCGTAGACACCCCTATGTACCCCTAATCTATTCCTCAGGCCCCAAAGACATCGCTATACAGCCTCAGCATGCCTCACGCACCCCATAAACACTCCTCTGCACCCTCAGCCTGCCCCATAGATGCTCCTATGTGCCTCTAATTTGCTCCACTGGTCCAGTTTTCCCCACAGACCCCATAGATGCCAATACACAGCCTGCCCCACAGACACCCCTGTGCACCCCCAGCCTGCCCCACGGCGCCCCGGGCGGGCTTCTCACCCACGTAGTGCTCGATGTCACGGGCGGTGAATGTGGGGGGTGGCAGGGTCATGCCCAGCCCCTCCTTGCGCAGCACCAGGATGGGAACGCTGAAGCTGTTCTCCTCCAGGTACTCCACTGTCAGCTGGGCTCCGCTGGGCTTCAGGAGCACCTCATCGGCACTGGGGGGGTTGCAGCACTGGGCCGGGCCCTGCGGGGCCCCCACATCACCCGGCCCCATGCCCTACAGCTCCCTATAACCCCTATAGCGCTCAGGGAGGGGCCCAAATGGAGCTTTCAGCATGCTTGGGGCTTGTTGCTACTGCCATAAGCGTCTTTCAGTCCATATTGCCCCCAAACACCCGGTACATGAGGTATAAAAAACAGTGCAGATTGGGAGACACAGAGAAGCAGCGTGTCCAGCTCTCGGTCCTGACTGCTCTCCATAGGCCCAGCTCCTAGCCCTATGCCGACCATACGGCCCCGCCGGCACAGTGCCCACAGCCCCCTCTCACCTGGGGAAGGTCCGGCCCCGCAGCTCCCGCACGAACTGCGCGCTCCCGGTACGGATGGTGCGGATGGGCTCTGCATCTGGCTGCTTGGTGGGGCCACGGCGCCGCTTCACTGCGGAGCAGGGGCCACGTCAGGGCTGGGAAGGGAGCCGGGGCTGGAAGCTGGCCGCCCCTGGGACAACGGTGTGTGTGTGGGGGGGGAGGCAGGGGCTTGGAACTGCGCGGGCGGGCACTCACTGATGGAGGGGCCATGCAGCTCCTGGCACTTGGGGCAGTGATAGAGGTCAATCTCGGCCGCTGCATCCTCCTCCACCCCCACGCAGCTGTAGTGGGGCGCAAGGGGGACAGGTCAGGCCCTGGCAGCCCCTCGGTTCCCATGCTGTCCCCCCTATCTTGTCCCTCCCCAGTGCCCCCTTGTTGCCACCCTCCCCCTTGTTGCCCTCCCAGGCCCTATACCACCCCCATGCCCCCCACATCCCCTCACCATCCCCATCTACCCCATCCCCCTTCCAGTCTCTCCCAGGTGCCCCCTCCCCATGGCCCTCCACGGCTCCCACCTGCCATGGAACCAGTCCTGGCAGACATCGCACTCGATCATGAAGCGGGTCACGTCATAGGGCAGCCGGCACAGGCAGTACACAGGCACGGAGGCCATAGCAGGGCCTTGCTATAGGCACCCCCTACTCCCGCTATAGGTGCCTTCCTTCTCCCCCCCTACCACCACCCCAGGACATCAGCCCCACGGGGCAGCTTCCCCCCCCCACGCGGGGGGGGGCTCCTCTTCCACAGCTGGCCTCACAAACCCTATAGATCCCTGCCTCCCTCTTCCCTATAAGATTTCCATATGTGAAATTTCACAGGATGTTTTCGGCTCCTTTCTGCAGAGACCCAACCTCTCACGGCCCCCTTTCCCCTATGGAAATCTCTCCTCTCTTTCTGTAGGGAGTGCAGCTCCTTATAGGAGCTCCCTTCCTTAACCCCCCTACAATGCTACTCTATAGGATCTCCCCAGATCCACGGGGCCCAGCCCCGCCTCCACACGGCTCTGTGCGGCCCACCAGACCCTATAGGGCTCGGGACCCCCCACCCTGGTCTATAGGGTCCTGGGACAACCCCCACCAGGTCTATAGGGGCCTGGGACCTCCTCTCTGGCTCTGTAAGGCCGTGGGGCGCCCCTTTCAGGCTCTTTAGGGCCCCGACGCTCCCCCCTCCCTGCCCAGGCCCGACGCCCGCCCCCCCCCGGCCAGGCCCCAGCACCGCTGCCGCTGCTGTCGCCGCCGCTGCTCGGCCCCGGCCTCCCAATAAAGTTTATTCAAACACGGAACGGGAAGGAGGGGGCGGGGCCGCGCCACCATCTTGGGGTCACCGGAAGGAGGAGGTGCGGGGGGGGGTCACGCGTCCTGGCCGCGCCGCCATCACGGGGCGCTCGCAAAGGCGCGGTGCCGTCTGCCATCTTGGGAGTGGCGACAAGGGGACGCGGGAACGCCACCCCCCAGCCCCCCCATGTCCCTCAGCGGCTCCCATCCAGGCGGCGGCCATCTTGAGAGTGGCGCGGACAGCGCGAGCATATTGCGAGTGATGCACCCCCGCCCAAACAGAAACACACCTGCTTCTCCACGTGGGTTTTTATTTTTCCTTTTTTTGTTGTTTTTACTCCTTTGTAACAATCCATCAAAAAAAATAAAAACAAAAATAAACGCGGGGCCCTGCCTGCCACCGCCCCCGGAGCCCAAACGCCACGGAACGAACCCAGAACCTTGCTGGCTTGGGGGAAGATGATGGGGGGGCTGAAATGAGGTAGATGGATGAAAACCTCATGTTTACACCCCAAATCGCCCACCTGCAGCGGGTCTGCAGTAAAACAGGGCCGTTTGGGGGCAAGACAATGGGTTTCAAGGCCAAACAAGGATGTTCGTGAGGTGACCGAGGGGTTTAGGCTCAATGGAGGCAGGTTTGAGACCCAAAGAAGAGGTTTGGGGAAAAACAGGCAGTTTGGGGGGAAACTAGGCTGTTTGGGGGGTCAAATTAGACAATTTGGAGCAATATGCAGGGGTCCAGTAAACGGGGCGGTTTTAGGACGAAATGGGGAGGTTTGGCCTCAGGTGAGGCACTCGGGCCAACCGAGACGTTCTGAGGTAAAACAAGGCAGTTTTAGGATGAAACAGGGAGGCTTCCGAGCGGAATGAGGTGCTTTAGGACAAAAACAGGAGTTTTCGGGGGTGAAACAAGGTGGGATTAGCATGAAACTGGGAGGTTTTAGGGTGAAACAAGGCAGTTTTGGCTCAGCTGAGACAGCTCGGGGGTCAACCGAGGCAGTTCTGGAGTGAAATGAGGTGGGATTAGCATGAAACTGGGAGGTTTTAGGGTGAAACAAGGCAGTTTTGGCTCAGCTGAGACAGCTCAGGGGTCAACCGAGGCAGTTCTGGAGTGAAATGAGGTGGTTTAGAACAAAACACGGAGGTTCCGGGGTAAAACACGGCAGGTTTAGGACAAACCGTAGAGGTTTTGGGGTGAAACAAGGTGGGGTGAGAACTGGGAAGGTTCTAGGGTGAAATGGGCCCGTTTTAGGATGAGAGGTTTCAGCTGAGCTGAGGCAGCTCAGTGATCAACCAAGGCAGTTTTGGGGTGAAACAATATGGATTTAGGACAAACCAGGGAGGTCTGGGGGTAAAACAAGGCAAGTTGAAGACAAACCAGGAAGGATTTGGGTTGAAATGAGTTCCAGGTCGAACCGGGGCAGCTGTGGCTTGGCATCGGCACCGTGGGGCGGTGGCTCACTTGGGCCCCGGTGGGACAGGGCAGCCGGTGCCATGCAGGGCTGGGCCCAGGGGTCCGGGCGGGGGCGCCGGGGCCCACCGGGGCGGGAAGGGGCCGCAGGGGGGCAGCCCAGGGGGTGGCGGCGGTGCCCCAGTGAAGGCCAGGGCAGGCGGCAGGGCACCGCGCAGCTGCACCAGTGTGGACACCCACGACGACGTGCCCTGCGGCACCAGGAAGAGAGACAGAGACGGGGGGGGGGGGGGGGGGAGCGCTCAGAGCGGGGCACCCCCCAGGGGGCCCAGGCATCCGGACACCCCCCTCACCTCGGCGGTCCTGGCCCGGGCGTCGGGCTCTGGGCGGCCCCAGCTCTGCCGGAGCTGGTTGAGGCTGGGCTTGGGGCCAGGGCTGCCTGCTGTCTCCCGTGCCCACTCGTCCACCAGCCGGTGGAAGTCGTCTGTGAAGAGGCCCTTCTTGGCAGCCGGTGGCGCCCGCTGTGGCTCTGCAAGGCACAGGCGCCATCAGCCGACGCAGGCCTCGGCAGGCGGCCCAGGCATCCCAGGAGAGGAGCCCAGGCATTCCAGGCAGGCGTGGTGGGACCCCGCCATCCTGTGGTACCTGGCGGGGCCGGGCCCCGGGAGCCGCTCAGGTGCTGAGAGCTGTTGGCGCAGGAGGAGGAGGAGGAGGGGAGGGCTGGCGCCAAGCTGCCGTGGGCGCGCTCTGGGGACATGGCAGGGACTTACTGGTGGCTGCTATGGGGCTGAACCAGACCCCAATTCCTCCTGCCACCGGCTCAAGAACCCCAGCAGGCTTGGGACAGAGGATGGGCCCTGGTGTCCCGGCGCCCCTCCCATAGCAGGCCCAGGCATCCAAGCCCCCTGGAACGGGCCCAGGCATCCAAGTCCCCTCCTCAGTAGAGTGGACCCTAGCATCCTAACCCCCCACCACGGGCCCAGGCATCTGGGTGCGGGGCCCACCTGCGGGTACAGAGCCAGCATCAGGGGCTGGTGGGCGCCCCCGGGCCTTGCCCTTGAGGGCCCGGGGCCGACGGGGGGAGGCGGGGGGCAGCCCGGCCTCTCCAGGATCCCCCCGGGCCTCCCTCAGGGCACGGAGGCGGACGTAGAGCTCCTGCAGCTCCCGGTCCTGCTGCGCCCGCAACGTCACCACCTCCTGGATGTGCCTGGTGGGGGTACAGGGCTGTCACCCAGGGTGGGGGACACGCAGCCCCAGATGCCTGGACCTCCACCCACAGAACCTCCTTACTTCTCCCGCAGCTGCTGCAGCTCAGCCCGGAGGTCCTCATCCTCGAGCTCAGAGTCGCCGTCGCTGCTCATGGGCGATGAGGGCGAGTGGGCGCCAGAGCCGGGGTGCCGCAGCCCACAGGGGGGGACCACTGAAGCTTCGCTGTCTGAGCCTGAGCCCCCCGGCGGGCTTCCCGGCGCGGCCTGAGCACCCACTAGCTCCTCTGACCCCCGTGCAGGCACCGCCACCACCTGCGGGGGGATGGTGAGTGAGACGGTGGCAGACAAAGCCAGACACGCCAGCCCCTTTGCTGGGGGGGGGGGGGGAGGGAGGCAGGCTAGGGACTCACCGAGGATCCCCGTCACTCCTGGGGCTCCTTGGAGGGGCCCTAGGGGCAGTCTGGGAGTCCCTCGGGCAGCTCCTGTCACCCCTAGGCAGTCCCTGGGACCGTCTGGGGTGCTGTGGGGCAACTCCCATCATCTCTAGGCAGTCCCTGCGCAACCCTGGGGCAGCTCCTGTCACTTCTGGGGGATGCCTGGAGCAATTTTGGGGTCCCTGGGGCAGTTTCAGGGTCCCCCAGGGCAGATCCTGTCACCTCTTGGGGGTTCTGGTGGCAATTTGGGGGTCCTGGGGGCAGCTTCTGTCACCTCTGGGGGGGGTCTGGAGGCAGTTTAGGGAGGGGTCCCTAGGGCAGTCTGGAGGTCGCTAGGGCAGCTGCCCTCACCTCTAGGGGTCCCAGAGGCAGTTTGGGGGTCCCCGCAAGAGGCCAGCCCCCCTCCTGCCACCGTCTGGACGCCAGGGCCCCTCGCGCCCCTTGGTGGCACCAACCTGAAAGCGTCCACGCCGGAAGGAGCCTGGGGCCACGCTGCGCTGCGGGGGGAGGCCGGCCTCGCCACGGGGCTCCCCGAAACGACTCCCGGCCACCCTTGGCCGCAGCTCCTCTGCCTCGCCTGCCCAGAGGAAAAGCAGTGGCAGGAAGCCGTGGTGAGCGCAGGGGGCCAGCGCGGCCCCGGCCCCCCCGAGCCCCCCGCCAAGCCCCGGCTACGTGGAATGGCAAAACGATGGGAGGGTGGCGGCAGGGGCAAAACAAACCGGGGGGGGGGCAAAGGAAGCAAACGAGCGATGGGGAGCCTAGGCGCGAGCCCCTGGCGCGCGGCGACGCTACCTGGCCGGGGTTTCGCCCTCTTGAACAAGGCGGCGGGCTGGCGGAGCCTGTAGGCCCAGCTTTTTAATTTGCGGGTCCACGTTTTCTTGCTAATGGGGTTTTTGAGACTAGGGCAAGTAAACCTGAGGCCGAAATATCCACCTCCTGCTGCCGGCGGGCGCGCAGCTCCGGGTGGTGGCAGTGGCGGCGGTGCGGCGGCGGCGGCCCAGCCCTCCGTGCTGTCCAGTGGCAGCGGCTCCTGCGGAGAGCGGGGTCCCGAGCCAGCCCCGCTGCTGCTGCCGCCCCCCACTGGCCCCTGGCCCGGCCCCGCCGAGCCCCCGCGACTCACGTGGCGCCCCACGGGGCCGCTGAGGCTCTCCGAGGAGGAGGAGGAAGGCGACTCGAAGCCGGCACCGTCCCGCTGGCTCTCACCGCAGCTGTGCTCCGGGTACAGCAGCGTCCGCAACTTCTCATCCAGCGTCCGGATGCCGGTGTCAGCGAACCCCCGCTTTGGTGGGCCCTCGCTGTCTGATGCCTCCAGCTCCTGGTCCAGTGCTTCTTCTGGCTCCCAAGCTGTGGCGGCCTCTGGCTCCGGACCTTGGGCCACTGATGGCTCTGCGGCTTGTGGGATATCTGGCTCCGGACTTCGGGGCACGGATGGTTCTGGGACTTGGGGGATGGGCATCTCTGGGACTCGGGGGACATCTGACTCTGGTCCTCGGCAGATGGACGTCTCTGGACCTTGAGGACCATCTGGCTCTGAGCTTCGAGGTATGAATGTCTCCAGACCTTGGGAGACAGATGTCTCCAGACCTTGGGAGACAAACATTTCTGGACCTTGGGGGATGGATGTCTCTGGACCCTGGGGGACACCTGGCTCCAAGCTGTGGGGCACAGACATCTCCGGATCTTGGGGGATGCCTGGCTCTGAGCCTTGGGGCATGGATGCCTCCATCTCCACGGCCTTGGTGTTGAGCGTCTCCAGGGGCGGCCGGCTCTGCGCAGGCTCCTCCACACCTGTAGTGACGCAGAGAGGTGGGCAATGGCCATCACCAGGGCAGCCACCACAAGTCTTTCCTCCATGTGGCAGCAATGACGGCGGTGCTCACTCACTGGGGTCGAGTGCCAGGGGACCTGGAGCCTCTCGGTTCCTGATGGTCTGGTTGATGCAGAAGCGCCAGCGGCCAACAGGGGACGACTGGGGGGCACCTTCGCCTGGTGGCGGTGGTGACATGCCGGCGAGCTTTGAGCTGAGCGCTGGGGCACGAACTGCCCCCACCACGGCTGGCCACGCTGCCCCACACTCGCCAACAGCTGGGGCTGGGGTGCTCTGTGCTGGCTCAGGCGGCCCTGCCTGCATGGAGATGCCGGGGAGGAGAAAATGCCAGGGAGGAGAAAATGCTGGCACCAGGGGTGACGGGCAGAGGCAGACTTACCTGGAGAGCTGCACAGGCCGGCCCGCAGAGGATCTCCCGTGCCTGCGCCACGATGGCCTGCAGCTCCTCCACGAACTTCTCTCTCTCGCCCTCCAGCACGAAGTTGTCTTCAACCTGGCAGCGGCAAAGGCAGCGTTAATGAAGCACTGCGTTGCTAGCATGCAGTGGCAGCAGCCTGGCACTCACCATGTAGTCAGCGATGTCCTCGGGGGCGTCTCCGTCGGCATCGAACTTGAACGTCACCATCTTGCTGTCGTGGGTCTCCAGCTGGCATTCCACTGTGTTGTCCCCTGGTGCCGAGACCTGCCAGAGAAGGGAGAGGAGGGCAGTGGGCATACGGGGATGCCACATCCCCCCTCAGTGCCACTGGTGCTCCCCACCCACCTGCAGCACTGTCAACTGGAAGCGGGCACCCTTATCCGGCCGAGGGCAGGAGGCGCGGCGCTGCCGGCCGCGCTCGGCCTTGCCACTGGTGGGCTCGTGGCTGCCTGGGGTGCCGTCGGGGCTGCGGAGGGGACGGCAGTGGTGGGTGAGACAGGGAGGCTGCACTGGCTCCCATTCTGCCATCCACCTGCCTGTCCCCCCCACCGCCCACCCCACACCTGCTCACCCCGAGGCCACCTCCGGCTTTGCTGCCGCTGGCTGCTCCAGCTGCGAAGCCTGCGGAGAGAGCAGGATGCGAGCAGGAGCCGGCCGCCACCACGCAAAACCCCGGCACGGCCCCCGGGGAGGGAAACGGCAGTGGGGGGGCCCCCCCGAACCTGTGCAGCCTCCTGCCCTGGGTGCGGGGTGGCCGCGGCACTGGCGAGGCTCCAGGATGCATAGCCAGGCTGCAGAAAGGCCGCTTGCTCTGGTGGGTATCCTGGGAAGGCAACAAAGCCCGGCGGCTCCAGCGCAGTGAAGGTGAATGCTGCCAGCGGCTCCGGCACGGGGCCAAGGCAGTCACCCGGCGGCTCTGGCTCTAATGGGGCCCCTTCGGATGGGGTGGCAAAGGGCAGGGCTGGCGGTAGGCATGTGGCAGGAGCCGGCTGCATTCCTGGGGCTGGCGGCATCGAGGCTGGTGGCTGCATCGTCGCAACTCGCTGCATCTCGGGGAGCGCCTGTGGCTTCATCACGGTGACTTGCTGCATCGCAGGAACTGCCTGTGGCTGCATCGCAGGGATCGGCTGCATTGGGGGGGTCGGCTGCAGCGCAGGGAGCGTCTGCGGCTGCAGCGCAGGGATTGGCTGCAGGCCGGGAACTGCCTGTGTCTGCATCGCAGTTCCCGGCTGCATCCCGGGAACCGTCTGTGGCTGCATCGTGGGGATTGCCTGCATTGGGGGAACTGGCTGTATCGCAGGGAGCATCTGTGGCTGCATCGTGGCCGCTGGCTGCATCGCAGCAACTTGTTGCATCTCAGGGATTGTCTGGGGCTGTATTGCAGCCGATGGCTGCATTGCGGTGACCGTCTGGTGCTGCATCGCAGCTGTTGGCTGCAGTGGGGGAGCCGGCTGCATACCGGGCAGCGGCTGCATCGCAGTGACTTGCTGCATCCCGGAAAATGTCTGCGACTGCATCACAGGGAGTGGCTGCGGCTGCATCGCAGCCACCTGTGGCATCGCAGGAACCGTCAGCGGTTGCATCGCAGTGACTTGCTGCATTGCGGGGATGGTCTGCGGCTGCATCGCGGCCGCTGGTTGTGCCGGAGGTGGCGGCTGCATCGCAGGAACAGTCTGCGGCTGCATCGCAGCTGCCGGCTGCATGGTGGGGATCAGCTGCATCCCAGGGACTGCGTGTGGCTGCACCACATCTGCCGGCTGCATTGCAGTGCTTGGCTGCATCGCAGTGCTTGGCTGCACCGTGGCAATCGTCTGCGGCTGTGCTGCCAGGGCCGGCCCGCCCGGAGCTGGCGGCAGCTGTGCTATGGCTGTCGGTGGCCCTGATTGGGAGCTCTGCTGCGGCAGGGCAGTGTCGGACCCTGGCTCCCCATCGACAGCCGGGGGCTCCAGCAGGGCACGTGGAGGGGAGGCAGTGGCAGTGGCCAGCGTGGGCTCCAGCGCCGGCCCTTCTGCCCGGATTGTAGGCTGGAGCTCCAGGTGCTGTGGGGGAACAGTGAGCGTGGGAGGGAGTTAGGGGCACTAATGCTCCCTCTGCCTGGCCCAGGGCAAAAGATAGCTCCAAAGGCTATCTTTGGAGCCTTTGCTGGAGCTGGAGACCTACCGCAAGCGGTGGGTGCTGCCGCGGTGAGACACAAGCAGGCAGTGGGGGATGGCCCAGGTTTGGCAGCTGTGAGAGGATGAGGGCGGCTGCAACAGGGGCAGAATACCTGCCGCTGCTGGTGCCCAGCCGGCGCCAGCAGCGCCATGGCGGCTGCCTCCACAGAGCCTCTTACCGCCTGGTAGCACCCGGTGAGCGGTGGTGGGTAGAGGTGCTCGGCCGGGCCTGGCGGCTCTGCAGCGGCGAGGCTGGAGGCATCGGGGACAGCGCTGTTCTCCGAGAGGCTGTCGGCTGTGTCAGATGGAAAGTGAGGTAGTGCTGAGTGCTGAGGGGTGATGGAGAAGGGCAAAACGGGGGGCCAGGGCGGGGGGAGGTCGTACCGGCAGCGTGGCCTGGGCCCCGCTGCAGCAGCTGCTGCCGCACGTGCTGGTCCACCTCGGTGTCCTCGCTCTCGGGGCCGCCGGGTGCTCCCCGGCCCAGCAGGTCCCGCCGCTCGTCGGTCTGCCTCCGCTCTCGTGTCTTCCTCACCAGCGCCAGCCGGTCCCGGATGGATTTGGCCACTGCCTTGGAGTCGCTCTCGTGGAAGAAGCCGGATTTCACCTACCAAGAGGGTGGGCTGGGGGTGAGGCCACTCCCCGCCGGGGCCTTACGCGCCTCCCATCCCCACCACCGCTCACCATCTCGTAGGCCACCTCCTCGGGGACGTCGGCCTCCAGGTTGAAGCTGAACTCAATGGCCTCGTTGTCCTTGTGCTTCCCCTTCAGCTTTTTGGGGTCCTCTACCCAGAGGCGCAGCGCCAGGGAGGAGTCGCGGCCCCCGTCGTCCTCCGCCAGCTCCACGCGCAGGCCAGTGTCCTCGGCGAAGAATGCGTGGTTCAGCAGGTCGCGGATGGAGAGCCTGGGGGCAAGGGAGGTGGGGCAAGGGGGCGATGGGGACATGCCAGGGGTCCCACTGCGGTCCCCTGACTCCCCTACCTCTCCGCCTTGTTCTGCCGGATGCAGCCCTCGATGATCTCCTTCACCTCTGGGTCCGTCACCTTGTTGAAGCTGGCTGGCTTGATGCCCTGTGAGGGGAGGGCAGAGCTGAGACCGGGCACCAGGGAGGGGACGCCCGCCTGCCTGGCTCCCCATGGGGGCACCCACGCTGGTCACTTTGCGGTAGATCTGGGCGGCGTTCTGGCATTCAGAGTAGGGGTACTCGGAAGTGCCCATCTCCAACATGCACATGCCAAAGGCGTAGACGTCCACTGACTCGTCGTAGCGTTCCTCATACATCTCTGGTGCCATGAACTCAGGGGTGCCTGTGAGGGTGGCAGTGAGCTAAGCTGGTGCAAGGCGGCGGTGGCTGCGGCCATGGCGGAGGCAGTCGCACAACCGGACGCTCACCAATGACGCTCTTGGCGAAGGAGGTGCGCATGAGGGTGGCCAGGCCCAGGTCACCGATCTTGACGGAGCCAGTGGGGCCGGTGATGAAAATGTTGTCACACTTGAGGTCGCGGTGTATGATGGGCGGCGTGCGGGTGTGCAGGAAGTGCAGCCCCTTGAGGATCTGCCGGCACCAGCTCCGCAGCACCTTGGGCTTCATCACCTTGAAGCGCTTCAGGTACCTGCAGGGCAGCAGTAGCCAGGCCAATGCCGCCCTATGGTGCCCGCCCCGGCCCCCCACACCAGCCCCCAGCAGAGCTCCTCATCCTAGCCCTGGCTTTGACCCCTTTGACATGTCCCCAAGCTCCCTCATGCTGTCCCCAAGCACCCTTGTCCTGTCCCTGACCCCTTCACCATGTTCCCAAGCCCCTTCGTCCTGGCCCCAAGTCCCCTCCTCCCGGGCCCGATCCCTTCGACGTGTCCCCAAGTGCTCTCATCCTGTCACTGACCCCTTCGATGTGTCACCAAGCCCTCTTGTCCCAGCCCTGACCCCTTCCACGTCCCCAAGCCCTCTCACCACATCCCAGACCCCCTCATTATGTCCCCAAACCTCTCGCTATGTCCTCAAAGCTCGGCTCACCCGAACTCTCTTGCTGTGACCCCAAACCCCCTCACTTTCTCCCCAGACTGGTGCCTGGCACCACTCACGTCTTGAGGGTGCCGGACGTCATGAGCTCGGTGACGAGGACAATGCACTTCTTGCCCTTGAGTGTGGACTCCCAGGAGTCGTAGAAGCGGACGATGTTGGGGTGCTGCAGCCCCTTGAGCATCTCGGCCTCCTCCTTAAACCGCTGCTGCTCGGCCTTGGTCAGCTTCCGGTCCTGGGGGTGAAGGGGCCCCGAGGCGGTCCCAAGTTCACCGCCAGCATTCCTGGCGTGAGCTGCGGCCAACGCCTCACGCGCCGCGGCAACGCCTCTCCGTTCCCGCGGCCACTCGTTAGAGGAAACCGTGACAAACCCGCCATGGCGCAGCACCATGGGGCACGGTGAGAAAACAGCAAATTTAGAAGGTTTGCAGCCAGCAGTGTTAATCGATGAATTTGAAGGACAGCTTAAAGAACCTAAGGGAGCAGTTAATAAGCAGCATGGGCTACCCGATGTGCTGTGGCAGCTTAGTACAGTTTGGGGTTAAGCTGTGAGTTTGGATGGAGCGCTTGGCGGATTGGGGGCGCTGCCAATGAACTTAAGAATGAAAAGTGCAATTTATGCACAGGCCAAGGGACAAACCTGAGGCACGCGGATGGGCCAAGGGTTCACGGGCGAGTTTGGAGTTTCCCCTGTGGCAATGCAAGCAGGGAGGGCCAGGAGGGCCCTGGGGGTGCTGCGCTGCCATGCCCCGGCGGCAGGGGCAGGGTGGGCTCACCTGGAGCTCGCACCAGGCCACCTCGACCCAGGTGTCAGTATCAAAGCCCTTGAAGACGGTCTTGAAGGCGCCACGGCCCAGCTCGATGTCAAACTTGAGGAAGCGTCCACCCGGTGAGGTGGCCACCGCCTTCATCTCCGCCTCCTCCTCAATGTCCTGCTTGGCCTTCTCTCGTCCGCCGCCACCGCCACCGCCGTCGCTCCGCGCCTCGGGGCCCCGCTGCTCTACCGCCGCGCGCTGCTGCTCCTCCTCCACCAGCTCCACGCTCTTGCGGAAGAAACGCTTCCTCTCCGGAGCAGCGGCGGCGGCGGCAGGAGCCTCCGGGGAGGCCGCTCGGGGCTGCTCCGTGCCGCCGCCAGGCTCCCCGGAGTCCGTGGCCATGGTCCCCACGGCACCTACCGGGGCGCTGCCATCGCTGCCTGCGAGAGGAGCAGGAGGAGGAGGAGAAGGAGGAGGAGGAAGGGGGGATGCCAGGCACAGGGAGGCTCCCACCGCCCACCTCTCCCTGCTGGCGGCTGCTCTCACCTGCTCGGCCGGTGTCCGTCCGTCAGTCCGTCCGCCCGCGGCACCGACCTGCACGGGGGGGGGGGGGGGGGGGGAACAAAAGCCGCGCCGTGGGGCGGGCGCCGGCCCTGCCGCTGCCAGCCACCCCTAGAGCCCCCTGCTGCCCTTGCTCCTCCCATACCTCCCTGGCCCTATAGCCCGCTGGCCCCGCACCCCCCCCATAGCCCCACAGCGCTTGCCCCCCCCCCGCCCCAAACCCTTACAACCTTTTTCCCTGCAACTGTCTTCTGCACCTATGCATCCCGCAGCACCTATGTGTCTGCCTGTTCCTATGCCCTTAGTTCCTGTACCTCCTAGAGCCTATACGCACCGGATTGCCATGGACTCCACTGCATCCCATACCACCCCGGTGCCCACAACCCCACACCTGCTGGGTCCCTATAGGCCCTAGAATCCCTACAGCTCCTATACTCTCTCGAGTATCCAGACATCCCCTATAGTCCCTATATGCTCTGCACCCCCACTCCCTACGGCCCCTATAGCCCCCTACCCCACGCTCCCTACAGCCCCTATGGTTCCCCATATCCCCTACAGCCCCAGGGCCCCCATCTCCACATCCCTTATGGTCTCTACCCCCCCCCCAGCCCCTATAGCCCCTTAGAGCCCCTCACCCCGCCCCCACTCACGAGGGTCACGTGACGCGGGGGCCCCGCACGCGCTCCGTAGCGGGGGCGCGCGCGGCCCCGCGCGAACGCGCGAAGGGGCGCGCGCGGCCGCGCCCCGCCCCCCCGCCGCCGCCGCGCGCGGGGTCTCTCGGGAGCTGTAGTCCCCGCCTCAGCCCGCCATCTTGCCGCCGCGAGGCGCGGGGCAGCACCGCGCCCCTCTTCAGCCCTCCCCAACTCCCGCGCCCGCCCCCACCGCCCCGGGAAGGAGGGGGGGGCGGGCGCCGCCGCCGCCGTCCCGCGCTGCGCCGAGCGGGCGGCCCCAACCCGGCCCCGGTGCTGGCGCCAGGCCCAGGCGGGCGATGGTGACGGCGCGGGGGCCTCGCCGGACAAAATGGCGACCGCAGGCGGCCCGCAGCGAGCTCGCTCCCGCTCGGTAGTCCGCAGGGCTGCGGCGAGGCGCCGCCGCTAAAGGGGCGCCACCGCCTCTCGGGTCCGCGCTGCGCCCGGCCCCGCCCCCCGATCGACGCTCCCGGCGCGCCGCTGCGCGGGCCTGGGGCCGCCGCGCCCTCGGCGCTCGGCTGCGCCGCCTGCGGCCCCCCCCCCCCCCCCGCCGCCGCCGCCGCCGCCGCCGCGGACATGGCGGCGGCCGCGCTCTTCGCCGAGGGCGTGCGGGCCGTGCTCGGCGCCTGGGCCGCGCTGCAGGTGAGGCTGCCTCCGTGCGCCGTCCCCACAGGGGCCGCTGCGAGGCTTCGCACGCGGCCCGTGGAGACGGTGCGCGGCGCCCGCAGGCCCTGCCGAACCGGCGGCTTTCGGTAACCGCGGGAGGGGGGAGGGCAGCGGCTTCTATACATCGCTCCTATAGGCGCCGCGCACGTGCTCCTGGCGCATCTCCTATAGCTCCCCGGCGTGGGGGGCGGGGGTGGGATAACTCCCTATATGGATCCCCTGGAACTTGTCTCCTATAGGCGCTCGGGGTGGTGGTGAATCCCTGTAGGAACCCCTGCCATATATCTGATTCAGACATCCGGGGAAAGGAGGGAATTCCTGTAGGGATTTCCTGTAGGTGCCTGGGCAGCAAGAGCGTTTATAGGGATCTTACAGGGCAACAGTAAGATACATATATACATCCTGCACAGTGTACGGGAGCCCTATAGATGCCTGCCGCGGGGATGCTGAGAGGGTAAGCAGGGCACTCCACAGTGCTGTGGGGGTCCGTGAGGTGAGGGGCCCAAGCATCTGAGCGACCCCTCCCCTGGCAGGTGGCGGTGGAGAACGGCTTTGGCGGCACCCGGGGCCCCGAGAAGGCGGCCTGGCTGGCGACCGTGCTGGAAGACTTCTTCCAGCACAATGGTAAGCCTGGACGCCTGGGCCCCCTCATTGGGGTGGGGGGAATGCCTGGGCCCCCCCACCCCCAACGGTTTTATCCTGCAGCTGGCCTGGAGCCAGAGGAGGTGGAAGATTTCCTGGCTGAGGTGATGGACAACGAGTTTGACACGGTGGTGGAAGATGGCAGCCTGGTGCAGGTGGGACGTGCCAGGTGCTGGGGGGGAAGGATGCACTGCGGGGGGGGGCGTGGGGACCCTTTGACCTGACTGACCCCCACTGCCACCCCAGGTGAGCCGGCAGCTCGTGGCACTCTTCGCCCTGGCAGCACAAGGTGACGCAGCCGCCGTGGGGGCCGCCGTGGCCCGCCTAGGCCGCCCCAGCCCCCCACTGCGGGCTGCTGCTGCCCCCCCTGAGGATGCCAGAAGCTATGAGGACGTCGCTGAGGTGAGGCAGATGGGGGGGATGCAGGGGGCTGGGTGCGGTGGCCCCACGGCGCCCCTCACAGCCCCCTTTGCCCTCAGGCCATGGACTGCGGTCCCCCCCAAGACCCCAATGCCTGGACCCTGGTGCAGAGGCGGCGCAAGTGAGAGGGGGCAATAAAGGAGGTGCCCCACTGCGGCAAGGAGATTTCCATGGACTCGTTTTATTTTCCCAGCTGATAGGGACAGCCCAGGCGTTTGGGGGCTCAGGGCAGCCCCAGCAGGGCCCCCCCCAGGCCCAGCAGCAGCAGCAGGGCTGGCGGGGGATGCCAGGGCCCCCGCCAGGCTCTGTCCAGTGCCAGCTCCACCTCCACCGGGTAGTGGTCGCTCACTGCCAGCGCCTGGGGGGATGCCAGGGGCCCCTGTCATGGCAGCTCTGGGGGCCTGGTCCTGTCCCGTCCCATCCCCCCCACCACTGGGGGCCCCAGCATCCAGGCGTGTCCCCCCCACCACTGCTGTCAGGTGCCCTGGCATCCGGCTCACCTGCTCCTCAGTCAGCCCGAAGCGTGCTGTGAAGTTGAAGGCTCTGGCAGAGCCCGGCACCACCAGGCTCTGGCTGCGCTCACCGGCCACCACCACCCTGTGCCAAGGTGTGGTGAGGGCCAGAGCTGCCCCACAGCCCCCAACAGCACTTCACAGTGCCCCACACCAGTTGCAGGGGCAGCATGTGGAACCCTGCATAGTGCTGCTGCCCTACAGCCACCCCACATTGCCCCAAAGCACCCCGCACCGGTCATAGGGGCAGCGTGTGGAGGCCCGCACGGTGCTGTCGCCATCATCGCCCAGCAGCCAGTGGAACGGTGGGTCGCGGCGCAGCCGGATCTGGCCCCAGCGGCTGGCGGCCACGTAGCTGCAGCCGGCATTGAAGTCGCCAAGGAACAGCACATCCTGGCAGAGGGGGGCAAGCTTAGGTGCGCGGGGGTGCTCACTCAGACACTGCAGCCCCCGTGGCGGAAGAGGGGGAGCGCCTGGATGCCAGGGCCCCGCCGTACCTGCTGGCCCCAGCGCTCCCGCACCCGCTCATAGACGTCGTGGAGGGCATCGATCTCGGCCTCGGCTGCCCCCGGCACCGCGTGCAGTGGCACCAGCACCAGCTCTGGCAGCGCTGGGGGGAAGGGAAGGGGAGGGAGGGGCACCCAGGGAGTGTCAGGGGACCCCAGCACCCAGGAGCATGTGTGGGGGGGCCCAGTGTCCTGGCACCGCTCACCTGTGCTGGGCAGGCCGAAGAGGGTCACGAAGGGCTCCCGGGCAAAGACGTCAGGGCGCTCTGGGTGGGCGTCCTCATACACAAACCAGTCCCGGAGCTGGGCCCGGCCCGGCCTGTGTCAGGGCGCAGCCATGGGAGCAGGGCCCAGATGCCCGGGCCCCTCCTCCCAGGCACCTGGGCTCCTTGTCCTCGATGCCTGGGCCTGCCGGGCTCACCGGTAGAAGTAGACATAGCGTTCCTGGTACGACCCTCGGCCCAGCGGGGGGCTGCTCAGGGTCTGATAGGTGCCGGGGCCCACGGTGCTGTGGGGAGGCAGGGAGGTGAGGTGGGGGCCCAGACGTCTGAGCCCCCCTCGCCCTGGACGCCTGGACATCACCTGTCAAGGGCTTTGAGGAGCAGCGGCACCACCTGCCCCTTAGCATCTAACACCTCCTGCAGCACCATGATGTCACAGCGGGCGATGATCTGGGGGGGGGAGGAGAAGCAGGGGGTCGTTAGTGCCCCTCCCAGCCCCACTGATACCCCTATAGCTCCCTCGCCCCATAGCCTGCCCCCTTATGCCCCCCAGCCCCATAGCACATTCCCTCAAGCCACCTAGACCCATAATCTGCCCACTTTTGCCCTGCAGCCCCCCTTCCTACTCCCAGCCCAATAGTCCACCCCTTCTGCCCCATAACCTGCACTTTCCTGCCCCCCCACCACATAGGCCCCTATCCTGCCCTATAGCTTGCCCTTTCCTGACCCCCACCCCAATATCCCACCTCTCCTGCCCCCTCAGTAGCCTCCTCTCCTCCACCCTCAGCCTGCCTCTCCTGGCCCCATAGTCCCCCTCCTGCCCCCGCCATGGCCTGCCCTGTATCCACCCCAACCCCAGAGCCTCCCTCCTGCCCCCTTGCATGCTCCCTCACCTCATAGCCTGCCCCTAGCCTGCCTCCCCCCACCCCAGAGCCCACTACCTGCTGCCCCCAGTCCGTCCCCAGCCTGCCTCCCCCAGCCCCATAGTCTGCCCTGTACCCGCCCCAACGCCTCCCGCACGTCGTCGCGTGCCGCCTTGCCGCCCCCCAAGCGCTGCGCGTTGAAGGCGCCGATGCGCAAGGGCGTGGCGCCCCCCAGAAGCGGCGCCAGCAGCAGCGCCGCCAGCAGCAGCGTCCGCCCCATGGCGGCGACGGCCCGTCCCTCCCGGCGGGATATTTTTAACTGCTCCCGCCCCGCGGGGCAGCTCCTCCGGCTCTTCTGCCCCCGCCATAGGGCAGCTCTCCCCACCCCCTTCCTGCCCCGACGGCAGAGCGGATGCGCGCTGTGCCCGCACTTCTGCTTACTCTATGGTGCGCCCTTCCGTTCTAGTCTCCTTGGCGGCGCTCGTCTGCCTCGGGTCCTCCCAGCTGGTGTTTGCGACATCGCAGCGCGCTTGACGGCACACCCCCACTCCACCCAACCCCCCCCACACCCCGCTTGCCTACCCCTGCGGAGGGGCGCTTTTGCGATAGTGCGTGAGCGTCCGCACTTTGCGGCGGGCGGCCTCGGCGGGGGCTGCGGTTCGGCGTTTGCGACACGCGGTGGGGGCACTCGGAGGCGCTTTACGGCAGGAGACAACAAGGGGGGAGATCTATGGGACAAAGGGGGGGGCGGCGGGGTCCGTGGGACCTTCGGCGGTTTAGAGGGGCTAATTGGGAGAGAGGGCTGCGGGGCTCGCGGGAGCTCTTGGAAGGGTCTGTGGGGCGAGTAGGAGCTCTATGAGGCACTGTGGGGCTGACTGGTGATTCTGTGGAGTAAAAAGGGGGTGACGAGGGGGTCTATCGGACCATGAGGGCTCACTAGTGGGGCCTGTGGGGCAAAGCAGAGATCAGGAGGGGTCTGTAGGGCCTGTGAGGCACACTGGGGGAGGTCTGTGTGGAAATTGGGGAGGTCTTTGGGGCCATGGGGGCTCATTGTGTGGTGTGTGGGACAAAGGGGACATCTTGAGAGCTCTATGGGGCCTGTGGCGCACATTGGGGGGATCTGTGGGGCAATTGGGGGTTTATGGGGGCTGTGGGACACATTGGAGGGATCTGTGGGGCAATTGGGGGGTTTATGGGGCCTGTGGGGCACATTGGGGGGATCTGTAGGGAAATTGAGGGTCTGTGGGGCCATGGGCCTCATTGTGGCATGTGAGACAAAGGGGACATCGTGAGAGCTCTATGGGGCTTGAGGGGCACATTGGGGGGATCCATGGGGAAATTGGGGGTCTGTGGGGCTCATTCTGGGGTCTGTGGGGCAATGAGAGGCTCCCTGGTGGGGTCTATGGGGCAAAAAGAAGATTGTAGGAGCCGTATGGGACCATTGGGGGGTCTATTGGTCAAGGGAGGCTCACTGGGATGGTTTATGGGGCAACTGAGGGGGTCTGTGGGGCAAAAAGAGGTTATTAAAGAGGCCTGTGGGGCACTACTGGGATATTGGGGTGGGTCTGTGGAGCAAAGGGGAGATCGTGAGAGATCTGCAGTGCAATCGGGGCTCGCTGTGGGGCTGACAGGACCAGGCGCTCCCCAGGGCCTGCGGCGTGCCCCCAACGATGGCACCATGCCGCTGGCTGTGAGCTGGCCCTTCCCTGCCGGCCCCCCCCTGCCCTGGGCCCTGGCCAGCCGCCTTGTCACTGGCCTCGTGGGCACCTATAGCTGCATCTGGACTCGTGAGTGCCCCATGGCCGCCCCACGGCACATGACGGGGGGGGCCTCGCTGCCCCCGGGCTCGGCCCCATGGCCGCCCCCTCTCCCCACCCAGGGTACCTGAACCGCCTGCGGGTGTACAATGCTGAGGTGCTGCACGAGCTTCTGGAGCGCCGTGGCCCTGCCACCCCACTGCTCACTCTCGCCAACCACCGCTCCTGCATGGACGACCCACACCTTTGGGGTAGCCAAGGGGGACACTGGGGGGTGAGGGGAGTACTGAGGGGCTTGGGGGGGTCCTAGCAGTCCTAGGGGCACTTTGGGGGTCCCTGAGGGGTCTTGGGAGGATCCTGGTGGATTCTAGGGGCTCTGGGGGTCCCTGCAGGGATCTTGGTGGGTCCTGAGGGCACTTTGGGGGTCCGTCGGAAGCTTTGCAGGGCCTTGGGAGGATCCTAGTGGGTCTGTGGGGGCACTTTGGGTGTCCCTGGAGGGTCTGGGGGGTCCTAGGACACTTTGGGGGGGTTCCTGGTGGGTCTTGGGGGTGCTCTAGGTTTCCTGGGGGTCCCTGGGGTGCTTTAAGGGGATTCTTGGGAGTTCCAGGTGTGCTTTGGGGATCTTAGGGTGTCACTGGTGGGCCCTGGCCGTGCTTTGTGGGGCCCTGGGGCACTTTGGCGGGGTCGTGGGGATCCCTATTGAGCTATAGGGGGGGGGTTCTGCCCCCCCTCCAAGGAGTGCTGGGGGGTCCCTGGGAGGTTTTGGGGGGTCCCCAGGGTGCTTTGTGGGTCTCTGGGGTGCTCTGGGAGACCCTGCAGGGCTTTGGCGGGTCCTAGGGAGTCTCCATACCCCCCCCCGCCCACACACACACAGGGATCCTGAAGCTGCGGCATGTCTGGAGCCTGCACAAGATGCGCTGGTGAGTGGGCTGAGGGCGGGGAGGCGTGGAGTGGGGGGAGCCCCATTTCTGCCCCGAATCACCTTGACTCGCCTCAGGACCCCCACGGCCGCTGACATCTGCTTCACCCGTGAACTGCACTCCCGCTTCTTCAGCCTGGGCCGCTGCGTCCCCGTCTGCCGAGGTGCCGCCTGCTGCGGGGGTGCTGGGAGCCACTGGGAGCAAGTGGGAGTTGCTAGGGGGCAAGTAGGGGGCCACCGGAGGCAACTGGGAGCGACTAGGAGCCACTGGGGGGTAACTGGGGGTAGTTGGGAGCCATGGGGGGGGGTCACTGGGGGTAACTGGTCTGCCGAGGTGCTGCCTGTTGCAAGGGCTGCTGGGAGCCACTGGGAGTTGCTAGGGGGGCAAATGGGGGGGGCCACTGGAGGCAACTGGGAGCCACTAGGAGCCACTGGGGGTAACTGGGAGCTAACTGGGGGTAGTTGGGAGCCATGGGGGCTCATGGGGGTAACTGGGAGCCACTAAGAGCCACTGGGGAGCAACTGGGAACTACTGGGGGCCACTGAGAGGCAACCAGGGGACAACTGGAAGCCACTAGAGGCCACTGGTGGGCAACTGGGAGTTGTTGGGGGGCCACTGGAGGTAACTGGGGGCAGCTGGGAGGCATGGGGGACCACTGGGGCTAGTTCGGAGCCACTAAGAGCCAGTGGGTGGTTACTAGGAGGCAACTAGGACTCATTGTGGTGTAACTGAAGGGGCAACTAAGAGCCAGTGGGAGGAGACTGGAAGCCACTAGGTGGAACTAGGAGGCAACTGGGGGCAGCTGGGAGACACTAAGGGCCACTGGGAGGCAACTAGGAGCCACTGGGGGCCTCTGCAGCTGGGGGAGCAACTGGGGCATGGTGGGATGGAGGCCAGGGAAGAGTCCTTATCCATGCTGCGTAGTTCCAGTTTGTGCTGGGGGTCTCCCAATCTATAACGGGTTGGTCCCAGTCTGCACTGGGGGAGCCTTAGTCAGTACTGGGAGGCTCCCAGTCTGTACTGGGAAGGTCTCAGTGCCCGGCCTGGTGCCCAGGGGATGGCGTCTACCAGCGAGGGATGGATTTCATCCTGGAGAAGCTCAACCAGGGCGACTGGGTGCACGTCTTCCCTGAGGGTACTGGGAGTACTGGGAACACAGGGGATGGGGGGGGGGCACGTCTTTCTTGAATGTACTGGGAACACTGAGAATACTGGAGACAGGGTGCACCTCCTTCCTGAGGTACTGGGAGCACTGGGGACAGTGTGCATGTCTTCCCCAGCAGTACTGGGAGCACTGGGGGATAAGGGGCACGTTTCCTCGTGGATACTGAGAGCACTGGGAGGGCGCTGGGAGGGTGTTTGGAGCAACTAGAAGCACTAGGAGACGGGGTGCATGTCTCTCTGAGGTCTCTCCCAGTATCTCTCTGCGAGGATACTGGGAGACACTGGGAGTCTCCCTGCTGCCCCCTCATGCCCCCCCATCCCCACAGGCAAAGTGACCGTGGAGCAGGAGTTCGTGCGTTTCAAGTGGGGTGAGACCCTGACCCCCAAGTGCCCCCCTCTCCCCGTCGGTCCCCGAGCTGCTCCTTCTAAGTGCCGCCTCCAGCTCCCCAAATGCCCCCTTGGCCTCTCACCTGTCCAAACTGCCCCCTAATTGCCCTGTGCTCCTCATTACCCCCATCTGACCCCTAACTGCCCAACTGCTTCTCAATTCTGTTGCCTCCAGCTCCCCCCAAAGCCCCATCTTTGCCCTCAGTTTCCCCCCCACCTCTCCCCCTTGGCCCCCAAGTACCCCAGCTGCCTCTCCAGCCTCCCAAGTACTCCCTGCCCCCCAGCTGCCCCCTCTGCGCCTCTCCACAGGCATCGGGCGCCTCCTGGCTGAGTGCCACCTCGACCCCGTCATTCTGCCCTTGTGGCACGGGGGTGAGCGGGGAAGTGTGGGGCATCGGGGGGGGGGCACAGGGGTGAGTACGGATCTGTGGGATACGGGGGGGACGTGCAGGGCACGGGTGTGAGCCAGGGACATGTGGACCGCGGGGAGGGACATGGGGGCATGGAGGTGAGTGGGGGGAACGGGGGTAAGAGGGTATGTGGGGGCACAAGGGCTGGGGAGCACATGGGGGGGCACAAGGGCTGGGGAGCACATGGGGGGGGCACAGGGCTGGGGGGTCGTGGGGGACATGGGGGGCACAGGAGCGAGCAGGGACATGTGGGACAAGAGGGGTGATGTCTTAGGAATGGGGGGGAATGGGGTCTCCAGTGTGGGGGGCTAGGGTCCTGCTGGGGCACCGTATGCCCCTCGCCACCGCTGACCCCTGCACCAGGCATGAACGACGTGCTGCCCAACACGCCCCCCTACGTGCCCCGTGTGGGGCAGGTGAGTGCTGGGTGTGGGGGGGAGGGGTGCTGTGGGGCCGGCTGTGGGGCCGGCTATGGGGCACTGATGCTCTCCTGCAGCGCATCACAGTGGTGGTGGGGCGCCCCTTCAGCGTCCAGCCCCTGCTGCAGCGCCTCCGCGCAGAGGGCACCTCCACGGTGAGCACTCGGGGGGGAGGGGGCGGCCTCCCCGGCGGGGCCGGCCTGCGCGGCCCTGTGCCACAGCGCTGCCAGCCCCCCGCTCTCCCGCCCTCCAGGTGGAGATGCGCAAGGCGCTGACGGACTTCGTGCAGAGAGAGTTTGAGGCGCTGCGGGCCCAGGCCCGAGCCCTGCACCTGGCCCCGTAGCGCTGGGAGGCACCCCACGGTGACGCCGGCCCCCTGCCCAGCCCTCGGCACGGGATGGGGGGTGCCCCGTGGCACGCCGCTGCCCCTGGGGGTGGCCACGGCCCCTCCCACCCCCCAATAAAGCTGCTGCAGACATGGCCGTCACCTCCGACACCCGAGTCCTTGGGGCGCAAGGGGGCCCAGCGGTGCAGGAGCCGCAGCCGGGAGGCAGGGTTCAAGTCCACGTGTTTATTGAAGCAGAAGCAGGGGGCGGGGGGGAGCGCTCCTCCCTCACAGTGCGGAAACCTGGAACACCCCCAAAACGGCGTGTGCACGCACCCCCCTGCGATGGGAGGTCTCTGCGGTGGGGGCGGGGCCTGGTCCCGGTGGGCGTGGCTTGCCCCTGGGGGGGGGCCATAAGTGGCTGCACCCACCTCTTGGGCAGCAGGAGGCGTGGCTTGCCGCAGGCCCTGCCCCTTTGCCGGTGGGGTTGCGTGGCTGCTGCAGGCCCCACCTCCCGGCGGGGGGCGTGGCTTGCCGAAGCCCCGCCCGCTTCACAGCGGGGGTGTGGTGCCACCCTCACTCCTCCTTCTTGTCCCTGGGGCAATCGTGGGCTGCCTGTGGGGTGGGGGAAGCAGTTTAGGAGCATATCCCAGTGCCCCCTCAGCACTCCCAGTGCCCTCCCAGTACCTGCAGGCGGGCGTGCTGGTCCAGCAGGCGGTCGTACTCTCGCGTGAGCCCCTCAGCCTGGCGCCGCATGGCCTGAACCTCATTCTCCGCCTTCTCCAGTGCTGCCACGGAGGGGAGGGTGGACACGGGGGGGGGCATCAGAGAACCCCCTGCAGTCCTCCAGCACCCCCTGGAGCCCCCTCCGCTCCCCCCGGCCCCTCTTACTGCGCTTGCTGGCTGCCAGCTCCTCCTTCAGCTTCTCCACCTTAGCCTTGAGGCTCTCGTTCTCGTCGTGGGGGGCTGCTGGGGCCCGGCTGTCACCCCCTGCTTCCTGCAGCTGCTGCAGGACGGGGCGGGGACACATGGAGGCTGAAGGGGCCTAGGCATCTGGAGACACCTCCCCTTCCAACGCTGCCGGTACCTTGCGCAGGGCATCGTTGTCCTCCATGTAGCGGCGTGCGGCCTGGCTGGCGCCTTCTGCCTGCTTGCGGAAAGCCTCGGTGGAGGCGCCCAGCACGGCCTGCTGGGAGATGAGCGTCACCAGGCGGCGCAGCAGGCTGTGGGGGATGGACGGTCAGCTGGATGCCTGGGTCCCCTCTCCATGTCCCCCCCTTCACCGCCCCGCTGGGACTCACAAGGAGAGTAGCAGGGCGAAGCCAGCCAGATAGAGGTTGCGCTGGGCCCGGAAGAGCTTCATGTGGAAGTGCTCGAGGGCGCCGGGGCTGCTCTGCAGTGACACCCGCTCGGCCACGTCGTACTTGCGGGTCTCCCGCAGGGCATCTGGGCGGGTGGTGCTCAGCAGGGCACTCCCAGTGCTCCCACCAAGATCCCTGTGCTGAGGGGGCTCTTCCCGCCCGAGCCCCGCGTAACAAGCCTCTCGTCCTCATTAACCCCACTCCCCCTTGCCCCGGCCGCTCACCCAGCAGCAGCAGCACCAGGATGACGATGAGAACGATGAAAACGGTGTTGCCGTAGGCCACGGCCAGGCCCACCAGGCGTGACTTGAAGATCTTCTGCCATCTGCCGTGATGGGAGACATAAAAGCAAGCGTGTTGGGGGGGGAGGGAAGGGGCAGGGTGAGCCCCTCATCACCCCCTCCTGCCCTGCAAAAGGGGCCCCGGCGTCCGGGAGGCCCCTGACCCCCACCTGGTGGCTGAAATGAAGGGGACGCAGAGCAGCAGAACGAGGAAGACCTCAGCGTAGAGGAAGGTGGCCACCGCGGTCCACTGCAGACTCATGACGGCCTGGGCTCGGGGTGTGGGGGGGAAGACCTGAGGACACAGGCGTCGGCCCCCTCTTCCCCCAGAGAGACCCAGGCGTTCGTCCGTCCCCCCCGCCCCCCCGCAAAGGGACCTAAGCGCCGCCCCTCCTCCTCTAAAAGGACCCAGGCGTCCGGGCACCACCCCCCCGGGGCACGCGAGCACCGCACCGCACCCCACCGCACCCCCAGCCAGGGAACCCAGGCGTTCGGACGGGATCACTATCTGGCAGCCCCCGCCAGCCCCCAGGGGACACTTTTGTCCTCGCTATTTAGCAACCGCGCCCCCCAGGGCCCCGCCGACCACTGCCCGCCACCCCCTACCGGAAACAGGAAGCGGTGCGGCGAGAAGTCCCGCCTCCCATCCGGCCCGCTTCGCCCAATCAGAGCAAGGGGACCGGAAGTGCCGCCGTCATCACTGCGGCTACCGAGGCGGAAAGAGGCATCCCGACATCCGGCTGAGGCCGGGCGGAAGTGGTGGGCGACGCTCCGACGGAAGTGGTAGAGGCTACTTTCGGCGCGGGTCGCCACCGCGCTGGCGGGGGGGGGGAGTAAGGGTGTTGGCGGAGCCTGTGTTAGAAAGAGAAACCTGCAGTTTTGAGCCCGCAGAGCCCAGCACAGACGCGCGCTGGGCCGGGCTTGCAGGGGCTCCAGCCGGTCCCACTGGAGCGCACAGGAGCGCATAGGAGCACATAGAACCCAGCGTGAGCCCGTAGGAGCCCGAGGCCTAGTGCCAGCTTTGACAGGCTCCTATGGGCTCATGTGGGCCTCTGCGGGCTTGTACAGGCCTGTGCCGATGTCTGTGGGCTCCTACAGCCTGTTTTGCACTCCTGAGGACCTTTATGGGCTCATGTGGTCTCATGCGGGCTTGCATGGGGTCATATGGGCTCCTGCTGGCCCTATGGGCTTGTGTGGCCCTGTGTGGGTCTCCATGGGTTCATGCTGGGCTTGTGTGGGCCTCTACTCTCTTGTATGGACTCGTGCCAACCTCTGCGGGCTCCTGCAGGCTTGTGCAGGGCTCTAGAGGCTCATGTGAGCTCAAGTCAGCCTCTCTGTGCTCATACAGGTCTGTACAGGCTCATTTGGGCTTGTATGGGCTTCTACCCTCTCATATGGGCACATACACACCCCTGTAGGCTTGTACGGGCTATTTTCTACCTATGCGAGCTTGTACTTGGCTCTACAGGCTGATGAAGTCTCGTATGGATTCGTGTGGACACCTGTGGTCTCACATGGTCCTCTATGGGCTTGTGCCAGGGACTGTGAGCTTGTACGGGATTGGGCTGGGTTCTACAGGCTTGTGCAGGCATCTAGAGGCTTGTCCAGGTTCGTGGTTTTTGGTGTGCCCAAGGGCCCTTCCTCTGCCTTTTGGTGCCCCCAGAGTCACTCTTTGCTCTATCATCTCCTGGTAATTGTTGTTGTTGTTATTATTATTATTATTATTATTTATTTCTGTTGCTCTCAGAGCTCTCAGTTTGTTCTCTCATCCCATGAAAGTGCTCCTTTTCCCCTTCCCTTCAGCAAGCTGCTCTCAGGAGCAGGGTACCTCCAGTGCTCAGGCAGCCCTGCTGCCCCTGGTGGGGTAGGTGGCCATTCCCCCTCCAGGTTCATGTGGGGTTGTGTTCTAGTTAGATTCCCCAGGGGCCAAACATCCGGTTTGACAAGCCAGCACAAACTCTCTCTCACACACACAAACACTCTTCAGTAGCAAGCAGTTTATTAGTAGATACATACAAACAGACCGACCCGATGGTAATCTCGAGAAGGACCACTCCAATGCTTGCCCCGATCGTCTGCATGGCGAGAGAGAGAGAGGGTCGGCAGGCACAACCTTTTCGGGCATCGCCGAGGAGGCAACGTGGTCCTCTGTTGTGTAGCAGCCTCTCCCTCCTTTGGAAAAGCTCCAGTATTTATGGTTCCTTGCGGTAGGCAGGAGTGCCAGCATCTGGGGCCAACAAGTGCAGGGAGCCTAGCCCAACTCAGCCCCGGTTGCATAACCGGGCTATGATACTGTGCATGCGAGCAGACTTATTTTGGGGGCAACACTAACTTTGGGGGTAGAAGTTTCTGCTGTGCAGCAGAGGTGGCGCCTGCCTCCGAGCCGCGTCGTGCAAAAATCGGCTAGGGTTAGGGTTAGGATTGAAAGAACGAGAAAGCCAGCGCGTGCCGTTGTTATGAATGTGGATGGAGGGTGCCCAAAGAAGGTGTTGGCAGCCAAGAGAGCTGAGCTGTGAAAGGGGACATCTTGAAGAGAAGTGGCTACAGGTAGCGAACCAGCTATTTGGTCATCACCTATGAGGAAAGCATCTGAGCGTAAGAGGAATCTGGGAGCTGAATCGAAAAGGTGATAGGTCGGAAACAGAGACAGGCACATCAAATGCCGTCCTTCTTCCGTGTAGTTAAAGACCGAGGGAATTGTTGGTTAAGCGGGTGCATGCAAAGATTTGAGAAAGGGTACAGGACAGTAACAATAGTACTGAAGCAGGATAAAAACAAGGCTTCATGGAAGATGGCGTCGGTAAGCATTAGGTGATGCGCCTGCCTGTCTAATAACCTAGCCCTAATTGCTGTACGGAATGTTTCCAAACAGTTTACCCTGTAACGCATGATGTAAAGTGCTGTATTGAGACCTTTCCTTTAAGAAAGGAGGGGAGAGGAGAAGAAAAAAAGTATAAAAAGGGGGAAGAACACGGGAAAGAGAAAAAAAGAACATGCGTAAATGCTTTCGTTGCCTTTCATTGAGGGTAAAATGCCAGCTTCTCTCTTTGTTACAGAGCTAGAACCAACGATAGTAAATGCTGACGGAGAGGAAAGCCGGACAAGCGGTCTTTTTGTGATTAATACCTAAGGGACGAAGTGAATGAAACGAGGAAGCAAAAATGCAGTAGACCCCTGATATCCCCAGCAACTGCTGCAGAAGGAGGTGTTCTGCCACGGGCAAGTAAGGCGACTGTTGGTAACGACTGTTTGTTATTTCGGCCTCCCAGAGGCAGTACTGAAGGCTAAGCAACCCTTTCCTGCCCTGTGGATACCGTTAACTGCATCCACCTTAGTTTTGCTTTGGCTGTTTGTGTTTTGTCTTGTTACCCTACCTGTGCAGATAGACAGGGAAGGATACAATACTTACTCTTTCAGACGAATTGCCACGGCTGAAGTTGAAGAGACCAGAAAAACGTAAGCAAGCTGAGGTGCGAAAACCACGCGGAACCAGCCGAGAGCCGTCTCCGTCTCCCGCGAACGAAAGCCCGTCCTTCCTGACTAGGAAGGCTCACTGTTAGTAGCGATCGAAATAACGGATCACAGACGTATAACGAAGGTCTGTCCGCCTTACAGCAAGTACGCTACGTACGTGTTTCCGTGCGTGTGACTTCACATGTTTGTGAAAGATCCTAGTTTAAAGGCTATGAGACTGCAAATTATTATCTTAGGGGAATGATACTGAAGTGGCCAAAGTTTCCGAAGAAGGAGAGGGAGAAAGAGAGAGAGGGAGAAAGCGCACGAACCGTAAAATTAAGAGATGGTTTTCAGAGGGATCAATTAGTGCAACCCCCCAGTTAGTTACCTGGCGGTGGTATTTGGGGAAAGAGGAAGGCAGTAGATAGAGGAAACGTTAAAGCCTCGTGGAATTGAGTAACATCTCCTGCCCTCAAATTCCTACGACAAGGCAAGCCGTTTTCAGCAATGCTTTCCACATCTGCTGACTCTGTGGGAGCAGCACCGTTAGAAAACAGCGGTGAGGGAAAGCAGGTGCCAGCAGCAAGATCCTGGCATCCCCTCTGAGGCCAGAACACAAACTCTCTGGGTGTGAGAAAGGCCATTTAGCAGCAGTCTGGGCTGTAACGGTCTTTGAGACTTCTACCTTTGATAGGACAGAGGCAATCCAACGCGCTCAGGTCCCTCTGTAGAAGTAACGCCCGGCACGCGACTGGACAGCAGGGGATCATCTCTGCAAGCGGCTCAGCGGGCGCTCACGTTAACGAGCCGGGGAGGGGGGGCTTACTGTGCGAGCGTTGCGAGCGGTGAGTCTTCCTGCGCGTGCCTGAATTGACTGAGGGGCAGAGCACGCTTGCGCCAAAAACCAGGACGCGGAAGGTTTCCGGCAGATTAATCTCTGGCGGCCACTTACTCTAACCTCCCTTTCACAGCACACCCGAGCGTCCTCACACCTTCCAAAACGGGTGGGGGAAGTGGTGTTTGTGGCCTGCGTATTCCCCGTTTACCTTGCCTGTGCGTGCGTGCGTGCGTGTGTGTGTGTGTGTGTGTGTGTGTTAGAGCTGCTTTTGTGCTTATAAACCGCTTTGGATTCTCACGATTTTCTGCAGAGATTTTTTTTTTTTTTTTGTGTGGTTTTGGGGGGAGGTGGTTTTTTTGTTTTGCCTTCCTCTGTACTTTTGTAGGGTGACGGATTTTACTATGCCTCCATCGACAAGTGCTGGCAGACAAAGTTATAACGTCCCAAGGCAGACTCTTAGGCAAGACGGAGGAGTTCAGCTGGACAGCCTGCTCGAAGAGTCTCGCCCAAGAGGGGTTGCTAGCCCCCTCTTGAGCTCTAGGCGCTGATGCATCTGCATCGTCCCGTCAGACACACAGACGTTTTCTTTGCTCGCAGACGTTTCAGCACGTCTTTACGCCTTACAGCGGTAGCATTTATAAACTGCGTTAATCCTAGGCGTTCGTAACGTCGAGGAACGACTGCACGCTGCCGTGGAGAATTACAGGCTACCGCCCTCGGACCTCTGCAAGTTATTGTGTGTCAGGAGCAGCCGGTAGGATCCAAATGCCAGCGGAAAGGTTCTCCTCCCGGTCCCGACGAGGAGCCTTCGGCCGTAGGAAGGTCGGCCGCGTCCTTACCTGTGAGCAGTAAGCCGCAATTCACAGGCGGGCAAAGGGAGCGGGGAATAGCGACGGGTAGCCCGGTCACTGTGGCCCTGCTGTTGCTGGCAGGGCCACCAGGTCTGCGTGAAGCCTCAGCTGCCTGCTTGGAGCTGTATTTTGCTCTGTTTACCTGGAAGAAGCGGTGAGGCCTAAAATAAGAATTTTTGTGGCGAGATGAGTAAGCCGGGACCCCACCTGCCTTTTGCCTTGCTTTGCTGCTTCACGTCATAAGAGCAACTTGGGATCCCAGGATGAAAACTGTTACAATGCTGGGGGGGGGGCGGCACTGTATCTGCCCGGGTTAGGAAACCATCGTTAAAGGTTTGGGAGGGAAAAAGCTCTAAAACGAGAATCTCCCAGGTGGTTTGATTCGCGTTGAGGGTCAGTGTCAGAGCCTAGTACTCTCTGACAGAGTTCTTCTACATATTCCACACATACGGAGAGCACAATGTTATTACAGTGGCTTCATTTAAAGGTATGTGACGTTACGTGAGATTTTTGATTTAGAGGAGTGATACAGTAATATACTGAAATCACAGTACAAGTGTAAATCTTCTTAACGGACTCTATAATACACTCACCGTCACGACGTCGCCGGGAAGGAATACGTGGGTTGAAGCCAGCTCCAGCCCGTCGCTCTCTCCAAAATTTCCTTTGTTGGTTGTTCAGGCCTTATACTCTGTGTTGGGCTGAGCCACGTACGCACTTATACCGTTCCTGAGCTTCAGGGGCATCTTGCCTGCGTTCGTCTCCTCTGAGCCTTCTTTCCTTACAGGGGTTATCGGTCGGTTACAGTCGGTCGTAACTGTGGACTAGGGAGTAGCTCTAGGAGGGCCGTGCGGTCGCCTGGCCTCTCGGTAGCTGTTCCGGCCTCTTCGCAGGCGCTGAGCGTAGTCTGGCCGTCGAAAGAGCGTTGTCGTCGCTGGGAGCTCTCCGCAGAGATCTGCGTCTGGCCGCCGAAGACGAGCGGAAGGCGAGCCCGGGCTTGCGGCGTGGACGCAGCTAAGTCCCGGGGCTGCGTTGCGTGTGAGCAGGGCTGCGACGTGGCAGTGGTTTTGCCCTTGGCGGTTACGGGTGTCACTGGCTGTGGATGGTTGCCCGCGGAGACGAGAGGAGCAAAACTATCAACGGTCTGTGGGGGAGACGAATTAGCGCTTGCGGCGTTTCAGGTGCGTTCAGTGGTCGCGCAGCCTGGCGCGATCCAGCGGCACGATTTGCGCACGTGCTTATGCTTTAGCGGCGGCTAAGCCCAAGCCTCTAAACAGCAACTGTAACAGGATTGTGGTGCACGTCTTCCTGTTCTGCTGCCCTTCTAAATGAAGGGGAAAGTTCCTAAGCTGTGGGCAAAACTCTTTGGCCGCTTCTTACTGTTCTCACGCTCGTGGGTGCTGTGGCGTTCCTTGCTTAAAGCTAAGGGTTTGGACTTTTTCACTCGAGGTTTATGTAGTTTGTTGCTGAGGGTCTCTCACGCCACGGTTGTGGTTTCTCACTTTATTTTGTGGGGCTCAGTCTTTATCAGGCACAGTTCACAGGTCCCTCATTTAGCGATCAGGGTGCAGGATTGAAAATGCAACCTCATCCCGAGACTTTACAGCCTCAGAAACCATTTGGGTGCCAAGATGTGCAGTTCGTCACTTCAGGTTCAAGTCTTAGGGCTTCCTGATGAGGGAAAAATCCGTAAATAATAAACTGTAAGCCCTGAAGCCCGAGCAGCGGGCTGCAAGCCCTCCTTCGGCGTTTGCCATCTTCCCCTGTGCTAGCGCTCCGCTCTGCGCGCCGAGCTGAGGCCTGGGTTTGATACGGTGCAGGCCCACCACGCGGACACTGGCGACGTGCGGCGGGCGAGCCGAGAGCCGTGCGAGCGTTCCGCGGGGCTCTGGTCTGGGGTAGAGCGGAAGCGCAGGCAGGCGAGCTCAGGCGTTGTCCTCTCCGATTCTCAGAGCTGAATCCTATCCCCGAAGGAAAAAGCAGAAGGGGCAGGCCGACGGCTACGCAGACGCCTGCCGCCTCGGGGGCTGCGGCGGGAGCTGACCCTTCCCCGACGGACGGTCGGACGGTCGGAGAGACGGACGCTGGCGTGGCGATGACTCTTCAGGTGTCACGGGGTAAGGGGAAGCGTGCCGGACCGAGCTCCGTGGCAGGCTCGCTCCCAGGTGGCGTTCCTGCCCAGTAAAACAATAAACAGCCGCTTTATTCTTTGCGGTCGTGTCTGTGGTTCCGGACGCCCCCCTGCCTGAAGATGACGCCCAGGGGAGAAGGTTACACGTTGTGCGCCCGGGGCCGGGAGCCGGTGCCCGAGCCCCTTGCGCTTTGGAGTGCCTGCGGTTCCCAGGGGACGCGGTGCTGTTCCCGGGGCTGTGGGGAGTTGCCCTTGCGTGGCCTGGACCCTCGGGACTCTTGGGGGTGGTTCCCATCGTCGTGGGGGCAGCCGGGGCCCCCCCCCTCCAGGGCCGTGCGAGGGCACCGGCCTGCTCCCTGGCCTGTCTGGGGCCGGGGCCCGCGTGCCCGGAGCTGGGAGAGCGGCGGGCGTCCGCGGGGCCGCGGAGAGCCTGCAGGTGCCGGTGCCGTCACAGAATCACGGAACGGGTAAGGTTGGAAGGGACCTCTGGGGATCGCCTAGTCCAACCTCCCTGCTCGAGCAGGGTCACCTAGAGCACGTTAGACAGGATCGCACCCAGGCGGGTTTTGAATATCTCCGGAGAAGGAGACTCCGCCACCTCTCCGGGCAACCCGTTCCAGTGCTCCGTCACTCTCACGGGAAAGAAATCCTTCCTCGCATTCGGGCGCAACTTCCTGTGGTTCGGCTTGTGCCCGTCGCCTCTAGTCCTTTCGCGTGGGAGAATTGGAAAGAGTTTAGCCCCATCCCCTTGCCACCCTGCCTTCAGATACTGATAGATTTTGATAAGATCCCCCCTCAGTCTTCCCCAGGCTAAGAGCCTCTTGTCGAGGCTAAGTCAGCCGCGCTGAGCCCTGCGACGTGCCTTACGGCCCCTTCGCTGTGCCCCGAGGCCCTTTGTCTGTGTGTTGGTTTGCCCCGGAGCCCTGCGTTTGCCCTCTGATGCCCTCAGGAGCCTTCAGTTCACATTTTGGCTCGCCCCCACGGCCGCCGTGCGCCTCGGAGCCCTGCGCTCGCTCTGCAGCGCGCGACAAAGTTCTCTGTTTTGTCGCGGAGCTTTCTGGGTGTGCCCCAGGGCCCTCCTTTTGCCTTTTGGTGCTCCCAGAATCACCCTGTTTGCTCTGTCTTTGCATTGTAATATACATACATACATACATAAAATGTGTGTGTGCGCACGCACACGCACACGCACGCACACACACACACACACACACCCCGTTTGTTGCACCTGCAGCTCTCAATTTGTTTCCTTGTGCTCTGAATGTCCCCTTTTGCTCCCTGTGCACTCCAGGGTTCCCTGTTGAGCTTTCAGGAAGCTGCTCTCAGAAGCCGGGGGGGCCTCTGCTGCCCTGGCAGTCCCAGCTGTCCCTGATGGCCTGCAGCTCTGGGCACTGTGGCTGGGACAAGTCCCAGGTGGGCCCTGTTTGGCTGATTGCAAGGGTAGGAAGTGGGTACATGCTGTGAGCTGGGTCTGCATTTGGAAGTTCATGTCAGTGTTGGTCCAGGACAATGGAGCTGCTGCCACACGCTGTCTGCTGGGACTAGAATGTTGGCTGCACTGCAGAGGAGGTGAGCAGGGCTGAGGGGGGGCTGGCCTACGGGTCATGCACGTGCCGCCGGTCTTAGCGGATGGGAGCGTCCCGGGCGATGGAGCAGAACTGAGGCGGACCGTGCTGGGGCAAAGTGTACTGGGGGTGGGGGGGCCCATGTATTGGGACAGTGGGAGGCAAGGACAGGGTGGGGAAGAGCAGTGCATCAGGGTCATAGAGGGTGGGGAGGAAGACGGTGCGCTGGGGCTGGAGGTGGAAAGATGAATATATTGCATCAGGGCTGTGGTGGGGTTTAGTGCACATCAGATTAGTGAGGGGGGGTCCAGGGTCAGATTGGGACTGTGTCCTGGAGGGGTAGAAGGGGTCCCAGGCGAAGCACTGGGGAGGATCACATGGGCCTGGGCAGTGTGGGAGCTGACTCGGGGCTACTCGAGAGGGTGTTGGGGAGCCCCAGGCCCGTGCTGGAGATTGCAAGGCTGCAGTCTGGGCTGTGTGGTGGCTTCCGGCCCTCGAGAGCGAGGGGGGAGCAGAGAGGGGGCAGGCCAGAACAGAAGTGCCGTAGGCGCAGACACCACCCAGCGCTGCAGCCCCCCGCCCCCCCCCCCCCCAGCATACCGGAAACAGGAGCCGTAGTCTTCCGGCACTGGGCTTCCGGGCAGACATGTTGTTTTGCGCGGCATGCCGGGAGCAGTAGTCTTCCGGCACTGGGCTTCCGGGCGGACATGTTGTTTTGCGCGGCATGCCGGGAGCAGTAGTCTTCCGGCACTGGGCTTCCGGGCGGACATGTTGTTTTGCGCGGCATGCCGGGAGCAGTAGTCTTCCGGCACCGGGCTTCCGGGCGGACATGTTGTTTTGCGCGGCATGCCGGGAGCAGTAGTCTTCCGGCACCGGGCTTCCGGGCGGACATGTTGTTTTGCGCGGCATGCCGGGAGCAGTAGTCTTCCGGCACCGGGCTTCCGGGCGGACATGTTGTTTTGCGCGGCATGCCGGGAGCCGTAGTCTTCCGGCACTGGGCTTCCGGGCGGACATGTTGTTTTGCGTTGCATGCCGGGAGCCGTAGTCTTCCGGCACTGGGCTTCCGGGCGGACATGTTGTTTTGCGTTGCATGCCGGGAGCAGTAGTCTTCCGGCACTGGGCTTCCGGGCGGACATGTTGTTTTGCGCGGCATGCCGGGAGCCGTAGTCTTCCGGCACTGGGCTTCCGGGCGGACATGTTGTTTTGCGCGGCATGCCGGGAGCAGTAGTCTTCCGGCACTGGGCTTCCGGGCGGACATGTTGTTTTGCGCGGCATGCCGGGAGCCGTAGTCTTCCGGCACTGGGCTTCCTGGAGTTTTTTTTTTTTTTTCCGCGCGCGGTATGCCGGGAGCACTAGTCCACCTGAATCTGACTTCCGGTCGGCCATTTCAGTGTGCAGCGAATGCCGGGAGAGCTAAGCTTCCTGTCGGCCATATTGTTTTGCTCTACATGCCGGTAGATGTAGTCTTCCGGCAGAGAGTTTCCGGGGAGCCATTTTAGCCTGCCGCGCGTGCCAGGATCTGTAGTCTTCTGGCACCAGGTTTCCGGAAGGGCGTTTTCATATGCTGCGCATGGTAGGAGGTGTAGTCTTTCGGTACTGGGCTTTTGGGAGGCCATTTTTGTCTGCAGCGCATGCTAGGAGTTGTAGTCTTGTTCCTGGAACGCTGCTGTGGAAACCCTGCAAGACTGAAGGACAAGGGAGAGAGGCTATTGTACCACAGTAATGTGAAGGACGAACAGTTCCAGCTGAATAACATCAAGGAAACAACACTTTGAACAATGTGAAGAGTTGGCAAAACAAAGACAGTAGAATAACCCAGTAATCTATAAGTTCATTAATACTTATTAACATATTAAATTACTCCCCTAAATCAATGAGATCAGAATGACATGATAATGACATAGTAATCATGTTACCACCTTCTGAGCTTCTTGTGCTAATTAATAGGAATGTTAAAGTGCAAGCATGGAGTTAACACATGATATGATAAAACTGTAACTAATAGAAAAACATGTGTAAAGTACTCCCTGAAAAGTGTATATATAAATAAAGAATGAGGAAAGGAGAAGGTGCGCTAGCTTTGTGGATCTACCACTTAGCACCTATCTCTGCACAGAAATATAATAAACAAATATTTCAATCCTGTGTGTCTATCGGTTCCTTGCATACCAGATAACATGATTAAGGGCTCCACCCCGCTTTAGCAGCCCGCTTCTCTGCTTTGCCCTGCTCCTTTGGCCTTTTATTTTCCATCTGCTGAGCTCTGCTGGCCTTCCAGACCCCTTAGCACCCCTCTCGCGCACTTTGCATTACTCTCGCAGCCCTCCTTGTGCCTCACAGCTATCTTTTGTCCCTCCAGCAGCTTTAGCACCCCTCTACTCCCTTCAGAGTCCCTCTGCAGGCCTTTATTCTGCCCCAGAGCACTCCTTTGATCCTCTAGACCTGTGTGTGACACTCCTTTCTTCCGGCGCTGACCTCTCTTCTGGCCCTCTACACCCATTAGCACCCCTGCAGTCGCTTCAGAATCCCCCAAGAGATCTTCTTCTTGCCCTAGAGCTTTCTGGTTGCCAGTCCAGTCCCTTTAGCGGCCCGCCGCTCTGCTTTGGCCTGCTCCTTCGGCCTTTTATTTTCCATCTCCTGAGCTCTGCTGGCCCTCTAGACCCCTTAGCTCTGCTCTTGTCCACCTGGACTATCCTTTCAGCCTTTGGCGTGCCCCAGAGCTGTCTTCTGGCCTCCCCGCCCAGGCAGTTTAGGAACTCTCTAGTCTCAGAAAGCCTCCTTCTTCTCCAGAGTCATCTTTGCATCCTGTAGCACACTCCAGAATACTCTTTTAGCTTTTCTTCTGCTCCAGAGGTTTGTCTTGGCACCCTGTAGACCCATTAGCCCCCCTCTTGTCCCTTTAGGATCCCCCAGGTGCCCTCCTCCTTGCCCTGCAGCCCTCAGTTGGTGCTCCAGCAGCCTTTAGCAGCCTACTGCCCCGGTTAAGCCTTCTACTTTCCATCTGCTGACCTCTGTTGGCCTTCTAGACCCCTTAGCATCCCTCTCGTGCTCTCCGGACTATTCTTGCAGCCTTCCTTGTACCCACAGCTGTCTTTTCCTCCTCCAGCCTCTCTAGCACACCTTGACTCCCCTCAGAGCCTCTCTGAAGGCCTTTATTCCAACCCAGAGCACTCCTTTGGTCCTCCAGAACCCTGTGTGACGCTGCTCTGCTCCGGACCACTCTTTTGGCCTCTGTGGTGCCCCAGAGTCTTCTCTTGGCCCTGTAGAGCCCCAAGGACCCCTCTCGTGCTCTCTGGACACCTCTTTTGGACAGAATGGGGCTCAAGAGCAGTCTTCTGCCTTTCTGGACCCTTTCAGGACCACCTAGTCTTCTCAAAACCCCTTCAAATTCCCTCCTTGTTCCTGAAAGTCTCTGTTTTGGCCCTCTGGATGGCTTAGGATCTCTATAGTGCACTCTGGACTATTCTTTCAACCTTTCTTCTGCCCTAGAGCTCTCTTCTGGTCCTTTACACCCATTAGCACCTTGCAGTCCCCTCAGAATCCCCTTGGAGCCCTCTGGTTGCCAGCGCAGCCCCTTTAGTAGCACTCTCCTCCGGTTTAGCGACCTCTTTTGGCCTTTTATTTTACACCTGCAGACCTCTGTTGGCCCTCTAGACCCCTTAGCATCCTTCTAGTGTACTCTGGATTACCCTTTCAGCTGTGTGCCCCAGAGTTCTCCCCCGCCCCACCCCAACACTTTGGAACCCTCTAGTCTCCTCAGAACTCCTCCAGCTATCTTCCTTGTTCCCTAGAGTAATTCTTTTTGCCATGTAGATTGCTTAGCACTCCTAGTTTCCTCTGGATGTCTCAGCCTTCCTTGTGGTCTTGATGTGTCTTCTGGCTCTCTGGAATCCTATTAGAAAGCATGTTATTTTCTGATAGCCCATCCGGGTTTCTTCTTTATTCCCTAGAGTCATTTGTTTGGCTATGTAGGCCCCTTTTGAACTGTCGTCGTACACTTTAGACTAGTTGCTTCCCTTCATTGTTTGCCAGAGCTGTTGTCTGGCCCTCCCCCTCCCCTGATCCCGCAGTCCCCTCAGAATCCCTCTCGAGCGCTCCTGCCGCCCTAGAGCCCTCTTAGCGCTCCAGCTCTTTGAGCAGCCTACCGCTCCGCTTCGGCCTCCTCTTTCGGCCTTTTGTTTCCCACCCGCAGACCTGCGTTGACTGTGTAGGCTCCCCCTTAGCACCATGCTACTCCCCTGGAAACCCTTCAAAAACGCTTCCCTTTAAAGGCCCTTTTCGTGCCCCAGAGCTGTCTTCTGGCCCTCAAAGTTGCTTAAAACCCCTCCAGTTGTTCACATGGCCTCCTGAGGCCTTTGGCCCTATATATCTCATAAAACCTCTTCTGTGCCCTTAGAATACCTCTAGAAGTCTCTCTCGTTAGCAAGTTCTTAATTTTTGGCCATCTAGTCCCCTTACGAGCTCTGGTCTGCTCTCGACGCTTCCTGGGATGCTTACTGTGCTCCACAGATTCTCTCTGGCCCTCTAGCCACCTTAGGAACTGTCTAGTCTCCTCAGTAGCCCTCCAGCTATCTTCCTTGTGCCCCAGAGTCATTTTTTAGCCATGCAGGTCTGTTAGGAGCTCTCTAGCGCACTGTGGAGTCTTTTGGCCTTCCATCCTCCCTAGAGCTGTCTTTTGGCAGTCTAGCTTCTTTAGGATTTCTGCAGTGTTCTCAAAACTGTTCCTGAGCTTTTTCTTATGCCCTAATCCTTTTTTTTTATTTATTTATTTTCATTCAGCTGCCTGAGCCCCCTTTTCTCCTCTGAACCCTTTGAATGGCCTTGGTTGGACTTTTGGGGTTTTTTTTTTTAGTTGTTCTCTAGTATCTATAAGACATGTTTCATGTGCTCTGGATTCTTCTTCAGAGCTTTACTGTGCCACGTGCACCTCTGTTGGCCCTGCAGAGCCCTTAGGAATCCCTTTATTTTAGTCTGGACTATTATTTCAACCTTCTTTTTGTGCCCAAGTTATGTTTTGGCCTTTTCACCCTCGTAGGACTCCTCTAGTCCCTCAGGACCTCATTCTGAAGCCTTTGTTGCGCCCTAAAGCGCTGTGTCGGTTCTGCAGCCCTGTTAGTACCTTTCTTGTTTTCTGCGAGTCCTCCACTTTGAGATACAGAGCTAGTATTCCCCTGGGGACCTACCTATCCCACCTAGCAACTGCATTTTCTTAATTACTCTAGGTACTACACAGGAAACACCCCTCTTGGGAAGCAGTCACCTTACAGAAGCAGGCTTATTCCAAGAGTTTATTGCGGTATCTCGGTTTGCCCTATAGGAAATGGTGTCCCGCCCGAACAGCTGAATTGTATGCAGGTCTGAACCAATCGACTGTGGTATAATATTCCCTTTAAAGGTTACGTGGAATGTTGTCGTTTTCTTCCAAAGCATAAGCAGAACCGGTTTCTAGTTTTGAATGCAAAGGCTCGTGCTAGTTAGAGTAAAAAGAAGTTTAACAACATACCTCCCGGTATTATAGAAATAGTAGATGAAGTCTCAGTAGCAGAGTAGATAACTCTTTCCGTCAAAATGGTCTGCTGAGCCTTTCCATAGTTTGCATTCTGAGCAGAAGAGAAAGACCTGCTTCTGCCCAGCCCTATGTATTTATGGCTGCCACTGCTTTGCTCCGCCCCTTCCAAGGGCTTGTGGGTAGGGCAGTGGGCGGGCCTAGCGTTACATAAAGGCAGGCTCTCAGCCCGGGGAGATCATTCTGGCTTTGCTCTCTCATGGGAGTAGTGCTCTGGAATTGCCTTAAAATAACAAATGCTGTAAATAACAGCATTTGAGGAAATAAAACCGCCTGCAAAATTTATCGCTGCATTTAGCATAGCAAGGGTCACGCCTTAACGTAAGAGCGACGGTACGGCCGAACGCAGAGACGCAAGTACGACAGAAAACCCCTCGTACCCCGCGTTTTTTCTCTCCGGTCGGCGTTTCGGTACGGGGCGTTCAGCGGCGGAAAAGGACTTCCGGGTCTCCAGGTATATCTTCTGTTAAGTGTCATTATTGGGTTCTGGCGTTTCTGTGTTTATTGTGGAAGGGTCCCGACTTCATCACTGGGTTCTTCCCAGATGATGAGACCTGAGAAATTATTTGCTCTCCTCTTGGACTGCGGACAAAAGGAGACAGCAGAGGTTCTCAAAAAGCATTTTCTCCTTCTTTGACAGCCTAGGTGGCGGTGTGTTGTGTAGCATCTCCAGTAATTCAGATCTGTGTGAGCTGTCGCTCTCATCGGCTAGTCTGACAGCTTACTTGCTGGATGTTTTGCTGCTCCTCAGAAATATTGTCAGCCCTGTCAGGGAGATACTGTTTGAGATTTTTGTAGTATGTAGACTTGTAGAAGAGTGTAGACTTTATATGAAGAGAGAAGGAAGCACCCTTCCTCCCTACCACCGCAGTACGATGAGAAATGTAGTCATCTCATTGGAAACGCAACCCCCACATAAGTAAGCATATGTGCTTCAAGAGCTCAAAAATCAACCTACATATAGCTAATCAACTCCCCTCTTTTCCTACCGAAGCATTAGGGCTGAGCAGGAAGAAACCGCTGGACTTCCCTGGGCGAACAGCAAGCGATTTGCAGCGTTGCCTTCCGGCGCCTTTCTTATATTTGCGCCCCTAAACGCGCTGCCGCGTACAGTTTCGCGGCTGTGCTTCTGACCCTTACTCTGGCTTTAGGGGCCGCCCGCTCTGTTTTTTCAGGTACCGTGCGGCCCTTCCAAGAAACGGCTGAGCATTTCTGGTGAGGCAGAACAGGTGATGGTACCGGTGTTTCAGTTGTTCCGGGGCTGGTCAGCACTGCCTGGCAGCACAGTAAGTTTGTCGCGTTGGTTTTCCAGGTACCGTGGACATCACCGCAGAGAAGTTGCGGGAGCTCGGGATCGGCATGGCACGGGCGAGCGGCGCACGCACGGCGCTCGGGCGGAGGAAGCTCTCGCGGACGAGGCCGGAGCCGGCCGGCACGGGGGCGACCGCTCGCGTTCCGATTTGGCAGGCGATGAAGGTGAATGTGGCGACCGAAGGAAGATCGGAGAGCGTGCGGCTGCCATCGCGGATGTTTCTTCAGTACAGATAGTGACCCCGAGAACTCCAAAAGCTAAGTTGAGGGGCAAAGAGCGTTGGGGTGTCTTGGCTGCCTGTGTGTGCCCGCTGACATTCAATGCAGTGCGGAGGGCTCTTCTGGTGCGTGCTGTGTGTGAGGCAGGTGCGGCGGAGGGTGGATGGGAGGAAGCGAGAGCGAGCTAGGCAGGGCAGCTCCAGCCTGTGTCTATGTTCGTGTGTAGTTTGTGTTGTGTGTTTTAGCTCTGCTACCTTTTGTTCAGGTCTTGATGTTGCTTTTGTCCTTTGCGCTCAAGGAGCATGATCCACACCGCGCAGCAGTAGCGCGGTAGGCATCCGTCGTCTTTTGCCTGGCACGACTCATCGGCGTCGCGGCGACAGATCGCCTCTCATTCCGTGTGGCCAGCTAAAAGGGGCCGTCCGTCGCTCCGGCTTTGCGTCGTAGCCGTTTGCGGCCAATCATCTTTGCCATCGTCGAGGCATCATCGGCCGCTCTTGTTTCGCATCTTTGCGGCGTCCTTTCAGGGTTTTCTTCCCTGCGTCATCGCCGCGTCGGATCTTTCTCGCCGACCTTTCTCGCGTCGATCTTTCCGGCTTTGCCCGAGCTCTCGCCACCGGAAGTGGTGGCACTTGGTTCCTTTCTGGTCTTGTGCAGAGCATCAGAGCTGCGCGGTCGTGATGTTGTAGAGCTTTCTAGCCCACAGCATCTTATGTGTGGGAGTAGTTCTTTTTGTGTGGGGCTTTCCTGCATGTTTGTGTCTAATGTTTCTTATCTGTCTGTTTAGTGCTGGAGCTGCCTTGCGTGTGGGTGTTAGCAACGGTAGCGTGTAGAGCGTGTCAGCGACGGACCGGAGTGGCAATCGATCGGCCTCCTTGCGCTCTGCTTTGATTTTTTGCAGATACGCGGCGGCTTTCCCGGCGGGCTGAAGAGAGATGGAGGAAGAAAGGGTTGTGCTATAAGAAGATGAGCTAGAGTTGTTTTTGGAAGGAGAGCGGTGTGGTCAACGGTCCCCTCGTTAACTTTTGCTTTACGCTTGTAGGCGCGGAACAATGTGCAGCGAGGGTCCCTCTCACCGGGGAGGAGCGCGACGAGGCGAGCGTCAGTCCGAGAGAGGATGCGGAACCTAGTATAGAGCCGTCGTCTTGTCGGCGCCGTCCCCGTTGCCCACCGCCGTTCTGATTTTACAGGTGTGTGGCATGCCTCGGCATGGCAACCCATAGCCTGGCGGTCAGGAGGGGCAAGCGGAGCAGGTAAGTGTTATAGTGAGGTACGGTTACGGATGGGGTGTGGTTTTTGGCATCACCTCCAGGTCTAGTCTTTTCTCTGGTTTTGCAGGTTTTGCAGGAAGTCGTGGAGAGGAGAACGTGAGCGGCAACAAGAAGGCTGAGCAGGTGAGAGGGGGCACTTGTCAGGCTGGAGTTCCCCTGTCCGGTCGGGTAATGCCAGGCTGCTGGTCAGTAATTTATTTTTTTCTTTTCTTTTCGAGGTACTGTGTGGGCTTTTCCCAGGAATGTTTGAGTGTTTGAGATTAGGTAGAATGGGTGAGTATAATGGTGTGACAGTTCTAGAGCTAAGTCGATGCTGCGTAGCAGAAGAGTACTTTTGTTGTCTCGTTTTTTCCAGGTGCCGTGGGTGTTCTCATAGCCACGACGGAGCGTAGAATCGGTGCGGTGCAGGCGAACAGAGCAATTATCACGATTGCGGGGAGGGTGCCGTCGCAGAAGAGGCCAGAGCCGACCGGCACGGGGGCGACCGCTCGCGCTCCAGTTTGGCGAGCGACGAAGGCGAACGTGGCGACCGAAGGAAGATCGGAGAGGATGCGACCGTTATCGAGGATGACTCGTGAGGACAGACGGTGACTCGCAGTACTCCAAAAACGAAATTGAGGGGCAAAGAGTGCGTGTGGGGTGTATATGTGCACACTGACATTCAGTGTAGTGCGGAGGGTTCTTCTGGCGATTCCTGTGTGAGGCAAGTGCAGCAGAGGGTGTACGGGAGAAAGCGAGGGTGCGCTAGGCAGGGCAGCTGCAGCTTGTGTCTGTGTTGTGTGTAGCTGTGATACTCTTTTCTCAGGTCTTGATGTCACTCTTGTTCTTTGTGCTCGAGGAGCACGGCCCATACTGTGCAGCGGTAGAGCGATAGGCATCCATTGTCTTTTGCCTGGCGCGACTCATCGACATCCTGCCAAGGGATCCTGTCTCATTCTGTGCGGCCAACTAAAAGGGGCGGTCCGTCGCTCCGGCTTCGCGTCCCGGTCATTCGCGGCCGATCGTTTCCGCGGTCGTCGTCGAGGCCTCGTCGGCTCTCGTCTTCTGGGACCGCTCTCGTTTGGCATCTTACTGGCGCCCTTTCAGGGTTCTCTTCCCTGTACGGCCACAGCTCGGGGTCTTCCGTGGCCGGCTGCTTTGGCATCGACTCTCCTGCCTTTGTCGGCACCTTTGCATCACGGACGCTGGTATTTGACTCTTTTGTGGACTTGTCCAGAGCATCAGAGCCGCACAGCTATGGCATTGTAGGACTTTCTGGCTAGCAAAGGGGTGTGTGTGTGTGTGCGTGTGTGTTTCTTTTTGTGTAGGACTCTGCTTTGTGTTTGTGTCTGTCCGTCCGTTTGGGGCTGGAGCTGCCTTGCCTGTGGGCGTTAGGAACGGTAGGATGTAGAGAGTGGCAGGGATGGCCCAGAACACTGATCTGCCAGCCTGCGTGCTCCCCTTTATGCTGTTTTGCAGATGTGCTGCAGCAGCCCACGTGCCCAAGGGAGACGAAGGAAGCGAGAGGCATATCCGCTCTTAGGTTCAGGTGCAGAGCAGCATTCCCAGCGGGCCGAAGGGAGACGGAGGAAGAAAGGGGCACGGTCTTAGAAGGCGATCTAGGGGTTTGTCGTTGGAAACGGGGTGGTGGTGTGCTACGGTTTCCGGATCAATTCTTGCTTTGTACTTGTAGATGAGGAGCGATGTGGAGGCCAGATTCCTCGCACCCAGGCAGAATACGGCAAGGTGAGCGTCGGTCCGAGAGATGAAGCGGAGCCTATGTAGGGCCGTTGCCTGTCGGCGCCGTCCGTGTCGCACACCGCCGTTCTCGTTTTACAGACAGGCCTCGACACTGTGACCGTAGCATGGCGGTCAGCAGGGGTTATAGGAGCGGGTAAAGGTGTGGGAGCAAATGCTTGATGCGGGTGGGCTGTGGTCTTGGACGCATCACCTCAGTGCACGATTGCTCTGTGCTCGCAGGTTTTGCAGAAAGCTGCGGAGAGAAGTCGAGTGCTGGCAAGAGCCTGAGCAGGTGAGAGCATATCTTGTTTGTGTCAGAATGTTATTGTGTGGTGGGCGGTGTCGGGCTGCCCCTCGATGATGTCTCTCCCTCTGCTTTTTTGCAGGTACCGTGCAGGCCTTTCGGAGGCGTGCCCGCGGATCGCAGGGAAGCAGTTCGGTGCCTGGCATCACGGGGCTGGCGAGCATTGTCTGGGCGAAGAGCAATTTTGTTTTTTTTGTTTCTTCCGGACGCTGCGGGTGGCCCATCCAGCCGCAGCGTCGGGGTTTGGAAGCGTTGTAGGGAAGGCGAGCGGAGCATCTGCGGTGCTTTGGGGGAGGGTGTCGTCGGGGATGAGGTAGGAGCCGACCGGCACGGAGTTGACCGCTCGTGCCGCGGTTTGGCAGGCGCCGGAGGCGAACGCGGCGATCGAAGGAAGACCGGAGAGGACGCGGCCGCCGTCGCGGGTGCCTCCTGAGGACAGACGGTGACCCACGGACTCCGCGCTCTAAAAGCTAAGCTGAAGGGCAAAGGGTGTTGGGGTGCGTTGGCTCAGTGTGTGTGTGCGTGTGCACGTGTGCTGACATTCATTGTAGTGTGGAGGGCTCCTCGGGAGGAGTGCTGTGTGTGAGGAAGAGACGGTGGGGTGTGTGTGGCAGAAAGCGAGGGGGTGCTAGGCAGGGCAGCTCCAGGGTGTCGTCTGTGTCCCGGTGTCGTCTGTGTCCTGGTGTCGTCTGCGTGTTGTGGCTGCGTTCTCTTTTGCTGAGGTCTTGACGTTGCTCTCGTTCTTTGTGCTCAGGGAGCACAGCCCACACTGCGTAGGAGTAGCGTGGCAGGCATCCGTTGCCCTTTGCCGGGCACGAGTCATCGGCATCGCGCCAAGGGAATCTCGTCTCATTCCGTGCGGCCTACCAAAAGGGGCGGTCCGTCGCTCCGGCTTCGCGTCGCGGCCGATCGTCTCGGAGGCCGCGGTCGCGGCCTCGCCGGCCGCTCCTCTTCCGAGGCCGCTCTCGTCCCGCGTCTTTGCGGCGCCCTTTCGGGGTTCTCTTCCCTGCGTTGTCCCGGGCTCGGGTCTTTCTCGCGAGCCTCTTCTTCCTCGGCGTTCCCGGCTTTGCCGGCTCCTTTCCATCGCGAGCGGTGGCCTTTCCCCCTCTTTTCTGGACTCGTCCAGAGCATCTGAGCTGCACAACTGTGCCATTGCATGGCTTTCTGGCTGACAGAGTCTTGCGTGTGTGTGTGTGATTCTTTTTGTGTAGGATTCTGCTTTGTGTTTGTGTCTGTCCATCTGGGGTTGGAGCTGCCTTGCCTGTGGATGTAGCAATGGTAGGATGTAGAGTGTTGCAGTGATGGACTGGGGTGGTGATCATTCAGCCTTTGCACGCTGTGGTTTATTTCTTGTCAGATGCAGAGCAGCATTCCCAGCGGGCCGAAGGGAGATGGAGGAAGAAAGGGGCATAGTCTTAGACGGTGATCTAGGGGTTTGTTGTTGGAAACGGGGTGGTGTTGTGTTGCGGTTCCCGGATCAGTTCCCGCTTTGTGCTTGTAGATGAGGAGCAATGCGGAGAGCAGATTACTTACGCCCAGGCAGAGCACAGCAAAATGAGCGTCAGTGCAGGAGATGAAGCGGAGCCTATGTAGGGCTGTTGTCCTGTCGGCGCCGTTTCTGTTGTGCACTGCCGTTCCCGTTTTACAGGGGCGCGGCAGAGCTCGGCACGGTGGCCGTAGCCTGGCGGTCAGCAGGGGTTATAGGAGCGGGTAAAAGGGCGGGCACAAATGCTTGATGCGGGTGGGCTGTGGTCTTGGACGCATCACCTCAGTGCACGATTGCTCTGTGCTCGCAGGTTTTGCAGGACGCTGCGGAGAGAAGTCGAGTGCTGGCAAGCGCCTGAGCAGGTGAGAGCGTATCTTGTTTGTGTCAGAATGTTATTGTGTGGTGGGCGGTGTCGGGCTGCCCCTCGATGATGTCTCTCGCTCTGCTTTTTTGCAGGTACCGTGCAGGCCTTTCCGTGGCACGCCCGGGGTCGCAGGGGAGCGGCTCAGCATCCGACATCGTGCGGTCGGCGAGCGCCGTCTGGGCGAAGAGCAATTTTGTTTTCATGTTTCTTCCGGACGCTGCGGGTGGCCCATCCAGCCGCAGCGTCGGGGTTTGGAAGTGTTGTAGCGAAGGCGAGCAGAGCATCTGCGGTGCTTTGGGGGAGGGTGTCGTTGGGGATGAGGTAGGAGCCGACCGGCACGGAGGTGACCGCTCGTGCCGCGGTTTGGCAGGCGCCGGAGGCGAACGCGGCGATCGAAGGAAGACCGGAGAGGACGCGGCCGCCGTCGCGGGTGCCTCCCGAGGACAGACGGTGACCCACGGACTCCGCGCTCTAAAAGCTAAGCTGAAGGGCAAAGGGTGTTGGGGTGCGTTGGCTCAGTGTGTGTGTGCGTGTGCACGTGTGCTGACATTCATTGTAGTGTGGAGGGCTCCTCGGGAGGAGTGCTGTGTGTGAGGAAGAGACGGTGGGGTGTGTGTGGCAGAAAGCGAGGGGGTGCTAGGCAGGGCAGCTCCAGGGTGTCGTCTGTGTCCCGGTGTCGTCTGTGTCCCGGTGTCGTCTGCGTTCCGGTGTCGTCTGCGTGTTGTGGCTGCGTTCTCTTTTGCTGAGGTCTTGACGTCGCTCTCGTTCTTTGTGCTCAGGGAGCACAGCCCACACTGCGTAGGAGTAGCGTGGCAGGCATCCGTTGCCCTTTGCCGGGCACGAGTCATCGGCATCGCGCCAAGGGAATCTCGTCTCATTCCGTGCGGCCTACCAAAAGGGGCGCTCCGTCGCTCCGGCTTCGCGTCGCGGCCGATCGTCTCGGAGGCCGCGGTCGCGGCCTCGCCGGCCGCTCCTCTTCCGAGGCCGCTCTCGTCCCGCGTCTTTGCGGCGCCCTTTCGGGGTTCTCTTCCCTGCGTTGTCCCGGGCTCGGGTCTTTCTCGCGAGCCTCTTCTTCCTCGGCGTTCCCGGCTTTGCCGGCTCCTTTCCATCGCGAGCGGTGGCCTTTCCCCCTCTTTTCTGGACTCGTCCAGAGCATCTGAGACGCACAACCCTAGCGTCATAGGTCTTACCGGCCGGCAACATTGTCTTCGCTGCCCTTTTTCTATGCTAGGGCGCGTGTTTGTGTCTGTATGTACGTCCGTGTCTTTGTTTGGAGCTGCCTTGCCTGTGGATGTTCTGTAGTTATGGTAGTGGGTAGAATATGGTAATGTAGCTATCCTAGTTATTGGGGGGGGGTTAATAAGAGGTAGAGGTATTTATTTATTTATTATTAGTTAGAATTTCCAGTCTGGGGGGCTTCCTGGTCATTCCAACGCAACATTACGTTTAAGAAGAACGGTAGCAGATAGTTACGTTAGCTCAGGGGATGGATGGCCGTAGCGAGCGTGAACGGGCGGTTGTTCGGTAGTGGGATGGGTCTAATGTTGTATGCTTTTCTTTTTGCCTCTAGGTTGTAGTTAGCATTTTAAATTTATTTTTGTTTTTTATATATATATAAAAAAAAAAAAAAACCCCAGCTGGGGGATTTTTTTTTTTTCCCCCAGCTGGGTTTTTTTTCCCTGGTCCCGGCCACTCTGCGAGGCAACTATCGTCGCCCGTGTCGATGCGGAGCTCTGCCTCGGGACCAGGGTTTTTTTTTTTTTTTTTTTTTTTTTTTTTTTTTTTCCCCCCCCCCCCCAGCTGGGTTTTTTTTTCCTCCCTGGTCCCGGCCACTCTGCGAGGCAACTATCGTCACCCGCGTCGATGTCGATGCGGAGCTTTGCCTCCGTACTGGGTTTTTTTTAGGATTTTTTTTCCCCTTTTTTCTTCTTGGTAACCCTGTTACTGAGAGCTACCTAAAATAGGAGGGGATCGCCTATTACCGCAGGAAGGTAGCGTACGTGCCGGGCGACGCGAGTAGAAGCCGCGAGATTATAGAGACGGATGGCGAGGAGCGTGCGGAGCCGCTCTAGGACGCGGGGTCGCTCGTCGAGGTTTTTCTATTGTGACGATCGAAGGCCGAGATATCTTGTCGCGATAAAGAGAGCGTTGACCGGTTTTGAGCAATAAAGACAAAGATAGTTGCGTGCGTCCGTTCTTTCGAATAAAGACAGTTTTGTTTGTTTGCGTCCTCTTAATTAAATTACATCCATTTATTCTTTCATCTTCGCTTCGTTTCTCTCTTTCTCTACTCTGCGCACTTTAAATCCGTCTGTCCTTTTGTTTACCTCTTTGCTCCTCTTCTTTTATTTTTTTGCTTTATTCAGTATTCTGTCGGCCGGGTCGCACGCTTCCCTCCGCGATCTCCGTCCTTCGCTCTGTCGCGTTCGCTTTCCGCTTTATTCTCTCCTCTCCAGGCCGTCTTCTTTATTGCTAGACTACTCTTTGGGAGTCAGCTTTCTTCTCCCTGTAGTTTTCTGTTTTAATTTGCATATATCACGCCTTCCCTAGCAGAGGGAGGATACTAGCTCGGAGCAAATATTTATTTAAAAAATATTTTTATTTATTTAAAAAAATAATTAAAATTTTTAATAATAAATAAATTTTTTAAATAATATTTGCTCCGAGCTAGTATCCTCCCTCTGCTAGGGAAGGCGTGATATATGCAAATTAATTTCCCATTTTTATATTTTTTCTTATTTTTTTTTCCTTTTTTTTTCTTTCCTTCCTTCTCTCCCCCACCCCACCTCCCACCCATCCTCCTCCCTCCTCCCACCCCAAGCCCCCCCACCCCTCCTCTCCCCCCCACCTCCCACCCCAAGCCCCCCCACCCCACCTCCCACCCCAAGCCCCCCCACCTCTCCTGTCCCCCCCACTTCCCACCCCAAGCCCCCCCACCCCTCCTCTCCCACCCCAAGCCCCCCCACCCATCCCCTCTCCCCCCCCACCTCCCACCCCAAGCCCCCCCACCCATCCCCTCTCCCCCCCCACCTCCCACCCCAAGCCCCCCCACCCATCCCCTCTCCCCCCCACCTCCCACCCCAAGCCCCCCCACCTCTCCTGTCCCCCCCACCTCCCACCCCAAGCCCCCCCACCCATCCCCTCTCCCCCCCCACCTCCCACCCCAAGCCCCCCCACCCATCCCCTCTCCCCCCCACCTCCCACCCCAAGCCCCCCCACCCATCCCCTCTCCCCCCCCCACCTCCCACCCCAAGCCCCCCCACCTCTCCTGTCCCCCCCACCT